>NW_013953235.1:3823-5168 GCF_001266775.1 Austrofundulus limnaeus
TTCATCCATCCATCCATCTATTCATCCATCCATCCATCTATTCATCCATCATCCATCCATCTATTCATCCATCCATCCATCTATTCATCCATCATCCATCCATCTATTCATCCATCCATCCATCTATTCATCCATCATCCATCCATCTATTCATCCATCCTCCATCCATCTATTCATCCATCCGAGATCCATCCATCCATCCAACATCATCTCTCTACCATTTATCCAACATCCATCCATCCATCCATCTATCCAACATCCATCCAACATCCATCCATCCATCCAACTGATTTGGCAGCAGGTAAAGGAGGAAAACTTAAACGGTTTTCATTTTAGCTACTTTCTAGCTCCAGCTATTCTGAAGAAAATCTGACATTGATTTCAGCAGCCAAATCACATTTTATCTGTTTAACTTGTATTCATTCACACGCTTTCTCCTTCTGTTGATCTGTTGTGTGAACTTTTATCAGCTGCAGCTAAATGACCTTCAGCTGTCAGAACTCTGATTCATCTGCCCACCTGCTGATCATGTTTTATATCTACCATACGTTTAGTTTGTTGTAGTGCTGGATTTGTCTGATAGGAGAACAAATCTGCTGAGATKCTTTAATTTTATTTCTAAAACAAAGAGAATCTCACCTGTTGGCTTCAGAAACAGAAAGCTGAGAGGTGTGTTTGAGGCTGTGCGACGTCTCACTGACCTGCAGGCTGGATTAACGCCTCTGATGGAGCTGAGACGGCAGCTCGTCGCCCCCATCAGTAAAATATCCAGTGCGCTCACAGAACGGAGAGAATGACACGGAGATAAAAGCTCGTAACCTGCTGCTCATCCAACCGTGAAATCCTGTCCATCACTTCATCTCTACACCGCCGAGTTTCTGTTGATCCACGTGTGGAGTTCCAGCATCATCAGGCGGCGGTGCAGCGACCTGTGACCAGCCTTTTTTCCATCGTCTTTTTGAAAGGAAACATCTCCCCGAGGTTGAATTTTACATCCCTCTTTTTCAAGGATGTATGATTTATAACTTCGGCTGTTTTGTTGTAATTTGATTTTTCTGCAAAAATCAATTTTCCCCCAACTAGAGAGTGTGGACCTTCAGAGACTGCAGCTGAGGCTACAATCTGTTTGTTTTACATGAATTTTTATTACTTTTTTTGATTAATTTAACACGTTTTTTTAGGTATTTTTATTCTTTTCTCCTCCGAGTTTTCTGTGCTTTATGTTTGCTTAAAGTTCTGCAGAAACTTTCTGGAGGAAAACTCAGGAAAAAATCTTTTTAACACCATTTTTAGAAGAAGACTGAAAAAGGAATAAAAACCTATCTGTTTTGCACCTTCTATGGCT
>NW_013953235.1:6464-7906 GCF_001266775.1 Austrofundulus limnaeus
TGTAAAACAGAATATTCTGACAGTTTATGGACTGAAGCAATAATTAATATGTTTTTATTTTTATTCTGTTCATTTTAAAAACTCTTTATTTATCCAAAAGGGAAGTTAAATGCTGTAACTCATTATCTTAGTTTCTTTAAAAAGTTACAAATGACTGAACTTAATATTTAAAAGTTTAAAACAAATGTTGGAAGAAACTTGTTACATAAAAGGGTTAAATGTAAATTTTCTAAAGCTTTAGATCAGGGGTGCCCAAACTTTTTTGAACCAAGACCTACTTTTGAAGTCGGCAGTTTGCTGAGATCTACTCGTCCAGTCTCAGTATTAAAAGTAATAAACATAATTGTTCATCTCCCTACTCCTCACTTCTTTAAAGTAAATAAAACAGAACGTAATGTGTTTCTAGTTTTATTTAATTTACACTTTGTCTAAAACACTAATTTCTAAATGCTTCAACACAGAGACTTCACTCTGGGCTCAAATTAAAGATAAAACCCCACAAAACACATTCTACCATCCATATTTACTCACAACAATAAACAATCTTTATTTTTTTCAAAGCATTAACATTTCACACAGCTTATAACACCACCAGCAGTGAAAAAATATTTGTTTTTCACTCACATTTGATGCATATTTGTCCTCAAATATGAAGAAATTAGCAATTCAAAATGGCGACCGGAAGTCTTTTTATCCAAACAAAATACTTCTCCTGGCCACAAAAATCTGTCTTCCATGTCTTGAAGCACTCAAAACACTTAATAACAAATATATTTTCATCTTATCAGCAGGTTTAGTCAGATAACTGGACAAAAACGATGGAAAACAAGAGCGTAGCTTCCTTCGTTAGCGTAGCACGAATGCCTAAAAATGGCGACCTACTCCATGTTTAGCTTGTGTGTCACTAAACAAAGTTCCCACCCCCTCAAACTACCAAATGAAAGGTACGGTGATTGGCTACACAGCTGTGGCATCAGAACRAAGCTCGGAGCTGATTGGCCGAATCTACTGTCAATCAAACCCAGGATGACGGAAACTGGAAGTTGATCAATTCTCACAGATTATTGGCTCTGGAGGGCTGATAGATGAACCCGGTTGGTCAAATGAGGTGTGAATCAAAAGAGGAGGTCCTAGACGTYCATTTTGATGCATTGAACACAGAGGGAGGTTCCTGAGAAACGTAGAATGACAAAACGAAACTTAAAACGGCACGCGGGCGTTCCGGTGCTTGTTGCGTTCTATGAGCTCCGTGTTTGATTGCTAACCAGCTAAAGATCGATCGGTCAATCGCGATCGACTGGTTGGCCTGGCCTGGTTTAGATAAAATAAGACGTTTTAAAGGGTTAAATCTTGGATTTAAGAACATATTTTAGATAACGTTAGATTTTTGTGAACTGAAACATGTTGATGAGTGAAAGGGACGAACAAATGAAAAAATTTTG
>NW_013953235.1:8244-9405 GCF_001266775.1 Austrofundulus limnaeus
GGGGAAATGATTTCTCTGCACTTTTACCCATCACACATGTGATCACACATGTGGATCAGTAGGGGGGCCATTAATTTGAGGTGCCCGGGTAGCAGCTGAGGGGTTAAGGGCCTTGCTCAAGGGTCCAGAGTGGGGCTGGTCAGTCTGGGGAGTTTAACCGGCAACCTTCCAATCACAGGCTTACCTTGAAATGAAGCATAAATGAAAACAAAGTGTTTAAACAAATATTTTGACAGTTTGACACTTTGTTTTTTCATTAAAACAAGATTAAAACAGCCTAATTGTCCTGCTGAGACAGTTTTTCCTGTTGCATCATCTTGTTTTGTTTTTTAAAGTTGATTGATTTAAACCTTACTTTGTGTCGTGTTCGAGCCTCTTTCAGCCTCGTCCTGTTTTCTGCTCCGGGGTGAATAAAAGAGGCTCTGCAGCAGCAGGGATCAGCCTGTTAGTATTCCAGCAGTGACTCTGATCTGTTATCAGCCTCGCTTTTCACCTTTGTGTCCGGCAGCAGGAGGAGCAGCAGGAGCAGCAGGAGCAGCAGGAGCAGAGGAGGAGGAGCAGCATCGCCTCCTCTGTGCTTTTCATTTTTTAACTTGACATCATCGAAATGAACCGTTGTTGATCAGCTCCATCTGGGGGCGAYGAGGCGGCTCGGGGATATTAAACCATCCTGTGGGGGGGGTTACTCTGTTTTCTGATGTTTATCACTCAGCTGTAGAGCTGTAAAAGGAGGACTGATGCCGCCCTCTCCTCCCACGAGATGAAAGTGAACTTTTAGAGATTGGATGACCAGATTCACAAACAGAGCAATCTGCTGCTGCACTCCAGGCTCAGCTGACGTGTTGCATCGTTTGTGCGAGTCGAGGAGCTATCAGGGGGGGGATTTATGACTTCAGTTTCACGAGCTCTGCTGTGGACGGTGCTGCGCCTCTGTAGGAAGAAAGTGTCAGAGGTTCGCTCGCTACATTTTCTATAGGAAGAAGAAAAATAAAGAGGCAAAGCTCCTGGTTTCCTGGTCAGTCTTCATTATGACCTCCTCCTCTGGTCATGAGGTTTGGATCAGAACTGAAGGAAACATAAACAAAAACAAAGTTATTTTATTGCAGTGATTAATTTGACCTATATGTAGAAAATGTTACATTTACATCACATCATGGATCA
>NW_013953235.1:10737-12274 GCF_001266775.1 Austrofundulus limnaeus
GCCTAAACTTCCTTACAGACTCCTTACAACTCAAAATATCTTCAAACTAATGAAATATAAAGTTCTTAGTGAAGAAAACCCGTCTGGATAACAGCAGACTGACTGCTGGTAAAATATACGACAGGTCTGGACCACTCCTGAATTTTGTTCGTATCTGAAAAAAATCTTAGAATATGAAAACATTGGTGAATGTCACAAATTCTCCTAAATCACTCGTACGCACAAGTTAAGAACAAATCTGTGCATACCAACGGTTCTTGCATGAGGCCCAATCTGAGCTATTCAAATTCAGTTCCTGTTGGCACAAGATTTATTCCGTACATTTGTAGCCAGAACTCCAACAGCAGGTGCACCTGAGGATGACTGTAACTCTGAAGGTTTTTCTCCCACACACGTGTAGTTTCAGGGCTAAAAGGTCAAAGACAGATGAGACAGAGTTCTGTATGGAGGAACTGAAAGACGTTCTCTGAACTTCAGTGGTCTGGAGGTGTGGAAAACATGGCCGACAGAGAAGCACAGAGCTGAACGTCTTCCTGTAAAAAGCAGCACATCTGTGCCGGCCTCRTCATGTGAGGAGAACACATTCAGCATCCTGTCAGGGATGTGCAGCAATGTGCCGACGCTGCAGAGTTTCAGCTCGTCGGCCCGGTGGGACGCGCGTGTCGTCGCAGCGGGGCGTCCGCTTAGAGAAGAACAGAAGGACGGCGGAACGTGGAGTCGAATCAGCTCGTGTCGGCGGTGACGGCCGGCTGACAGCGAACTCTGAGCGGGCAGAACAACGCAGAGCTGGTTTCAGAGAAACCATCACTGCTGAGCTCAACATTTAATCCAGCTGGAGGCTGGGGGGTCCTGCAGTTTGCTCACAGTTAGAAATTTGTCTTATTTAATAGTGTGAGTGCTGAGTTTGCAATATTACTCAACATCATGCCTAAATGCATTTAGAAGGTTTGACCAAACGGCTTTAACTCGATCATTTCTAAATGAATGCTTCAAAGCAGAGACCAACTCATTTTCATCCAATCAGTGAGTAAAACTCTCCTACTTTTACTTTTAATAGTATTTCTGTTTTATTTATTTCACATTCAGTCAGTCGTACTGTAGTACCGGTACTAAGAGGATGTGTTAAAACTCTGTTTCTATGCAGGAAATACCAGGTAGAGCTCAGTTAGTAGCTGCGTTTCTGTTGACCATGAAAATGCGCAAATTGGAATTTCGAAAATAAATTTGCTCAATGGAAACACGTCAGTTTCGAAAAAAAACTGTTTTTCGACAAAATGTTTTTGCACTAGGATGAGGTGGTTTTTCGGCCGCATCGAAATTGGTGTTTTTCGCAAAACTGTAATGGAAACACTTTTTTCACATCACAGGAGTCACGTGATCAACAACCGGCTGTTTCTACTGGTGAAAAAGACGATGATGAAGAAGATAACAGGAAGTAGAAGTAGTAGTAATATCACAGAAGTAGTATAAAATAGTAAACTCACCTGAAGAAATTTATAGTTATTAGAGGTTAGTACTGATGTTAAAAGCACAACAC
>NW_013953235.1:14468-17294 GCF_001266775.1 Austrofundulus limnaeus
CCATAACATTATGTTTTTTTACAAGTGTATGTAAACTTTTGACCACAACTCCTTATATGGTGTTTTTGGGGTGGTAATTACGCTAATCTCCTCTCGCGTGCACGAGCATGGTGCTTTTGTGGATACAAACGGGTGGAATTTACGCAGCTCATTTACACACTTTTCCTGAAGATAGAAGAGTTTGTTGAATCTGACGTGACATGTTCGTACGAACCCTTTGTACGAACAAAAGTAAGAGAAATTTAGGATAAGAATACGAACATGTTCTTGCATGAGGCCCATTGTGTCTATACATCCTAGCCTGGTAAAAACCAGACTCTTGTCCTTCACTTTGCTTCGTACGAGGATCTGGACTCTCTGCTTTAGAGAAGAAATTCTTGCTGGAGGCGTGGCCTCTGCTGAAGTTTAAAATGATTGGATCGTACCGAGCTGAACGASACGACTACATGAGAGCTGCTGCTTTAACAGACAAATTTAATTTAATATGAAAGCCTTATCAACACGGCCTGGCTTCATTCACTTCCTCCACTGCCGTATGCTAAAATAACTAGCAGACACTGCGCAGAAAATCAACGTTCTGTTCTCTGATTGGTCCGGACAAAATGCTCCTGAAGAACTCGTGTCTATGGGAGAAATGCCAGACGGTGCAGTGAAGTGAAACTAGAACTGAGCAGAACTGTAGGAAGGCAGGGGCCAGGCTAATACATGCAATAAGTTCTAAAATAGTTCTTTTGTTATCAGACACTTAGTTACTTTAAGTATCTTTAGACAAACCTGACATGTTTCCATGTTTTACTTTGAAACATCAACTGTGACTCCTCTGATGAAGAAACGTGTCAGGTTTGTGTGAAGAGACATAAAGTAACTCTGTCTGAAAACGAAAGACATATTTTAGAAACATTTTTAAAGATATTGAGCTAAAYGTATGTGGGGTAGTAGCTGAGAGTGATCCCCACCAGCTGAAAGCTAGTTAGCATGTCAAGATAGCTGAAGAAGCTAATTCAGCAAAAATCGTTGAAGCATTCTCACTTTGTCCAGTTAATTATACTTTAAATCTTCTTTTTTTTCCGCTTCTTTCTTTTTGACTTTTTCTGTTTCTTGGTTGTAGTTTCTGCTGTTGGTCCACCAGGGAGAAAGATCATTTTTATGATTTTAAAATGAACCGAGCTGCTGAACCTGGCCGACGAAGATCCTGACAGGTTGAGACGTCTCACTCTGTGAGTCTGTTTGTTTGCAGAATAACTCTGGTCCTGGCCTGTCCCATGGATCTGAAGAACTTCCCCATGGATGTCCAGACGTGCATCATGCAGCTGGAGAGCTGTGAGTGTCCACACACACACACACACACACACACACAGATTTCCAGGCTTACATACTTTCAGTTTCCTTGGCAGTCTTTGACACATTTTGCTTGGGTCAAATGTAACTTCAGAACAGCCACAGCTTGCAGGCCTCCTAGTCTCCTGCTCAACTCACATCATTCTCCATGCATCATTACAGCTGCAGAACCCGTGAGCCAATAAACAGCTCAGTGGCACTGGTCTTTCTTAAAGAAAAGAGTGGAACTGGAAAAACACAACCACACACACACACACACACACAGTCCATCACTCAGCCGTGGCAGGTGGAGAGATGCAGTATAGATTTCTCCCTCTCTGATCAAACGTGAGCTGCATCACAGAGCGGGTCCAAACGGTTCCTGTCAGTACAGAGACAAGAGCTCAGTGAACATGTGGTGATCAGACRGAACATCAGAACCCAGGAAGGCTGAGGAGTGGAAAAACAGCAGCTTTAGTTTTTTTATATCAGAGTCTCTGTTTTGTAAATCGATGGCTCGCTTCAGGTCAGGTCGGGTCGTTTAAAACTTTCGCACAGTTTCCTCTCGTTATAAAATGCTGTGAACCTTTAGCGCTCACATCAAGCTTCACCTCTTCCTCCACCTCRGATTATTCTCCCAATTTCCAAAAACGGCAACTTGCTGTACAGCATACTGTGAGCAGATCAAGATTAATGTCAGCTGGTTCGGATGTTATCAGTCCATTAAATGGACGTTATTAGCGGTTATCAGTCCTATAGAATGGCTTCAGACTGTCCTAACAGTGCCCCCTAGTGGGTTACCAGTGCCATATATGTTGGAATGCAACAATCTGCTACCGCTGGAGTCCGGTCTACTTTATCATAGCCCATGTTATTGTCTCTAAAATTAACCTTAGTGGCTTTATGCCTCATATTAACCAACTGACAGTCTGAAGCCATTCTATGGGACTGATAACGGCTGATAACGTCCATTTAATGGACTGATAATATCTGAAGCGGGTGTTAATGTTTTATCTGCTGTTTCGACTGTTTGGAGCTGGATTATTCAACTCCCAGTACTCTGTTTTTTTAAGTTACACTCGTATGGCTCCAAACTATTAGCTAACAGCTGTTTGTTGTCATCTTTTAAAAGTTGTTTTAGTGTCCTAAAATACTTTTTTTAACGCATACCCTAATTTTTCTGGATTATTCTTTTTTTCTTTGTTTAAAAATGATGAAAATGATTTTATTGTTTATGCATGAACATGTGTTTTTATTTTTGGAGTCAGGATCTAAAATGTAAAACAGAATATTCTGACAGTTTATGGACTGAAGCAATAATTAATGTGTCTGTAAGAAAATTTAGTGTTCGTTAAACTGGAATCGAGATGAAACCACAAAATAATGAATAGATTAAAATGTAAAAAGAAGTGGAACCATACAACCCAGATCTGGTTACAAGCGAAGCTTTATTGCTCCCGATTGGAGAAACAAAGCTGCGCTGCGCTGCGCTGCGCTGCGCTGCGCTGC
>NW_013953235.1:20155-22042 GCF_001266775.1 Austrofundulus limnaeus
TGTGTGTGTGTGTGTGTGTGTGTGTGTGTGTGTGTGTGTGTGTGTGTGTGTAGGCAGCAGGTAGATTAGTTTACCTTCAGAGACATAACTCACAAAAAGTTGGACGTCTGCTGTCACCACTTCAGAGAGAAACGACCCTCCAGACGGAAAGCCTTGACACGACTCGGCACCACACACACACACACACACACACACACACACACACACACACAAATCCATGATTCCATTCACACTGAGATAATCCCCAGCTGTGTCATCCAAAACACACACCTGTTCTTGCTTCACTAAAACAAAATGATTTTACAAACTTTTCAATTTGAACCAAATCATGACTCGTCATTTTTATCACCTTTTATTTTTATGAGGTTAAATTTCTCCTTAAACTGTGACAAAAGGTTGTTGATGTAGAAAAGCTAAAACAGGAACACGTTTCTGATCATATGAAGAATATTCTTAATCAGGTTTATTCTGAGCCTAATCCGTAATATCTAATCTGTAATATTCCCWCTGATCAATAAAATATCTGAATGTTTTGAAGATTTTTGGAGCCCAAAAAGAAAACTGAGTGAAATTGAATGACTTGAAACCAAAACAAGAACAGAACAGAAAATGTGCAGGACGCTAAACAATCCTTTCAAAATAAAGTCCAGCAGCTGAACCAGCAGTCTGAGCGTCTTTCTGCTCCTTGTTTTAAGCTGTTTTGTTTTGTTGTAAACGGAGCTGAGGTTGAAAAATAGCCGAGTTTTCCTTCGATGCGTCGTTGGGTTGATGAGGCGGGGGCGGGGCCTCGTTAGCAGGAGGCGGGCCAGTGGCAGATTGATCACCAGCTGCAGTTTACTGTAAAGATGTTGCAGAAACAGCAGCTAAAAAGGTCAAATTGACCCAAACGATGCTTCGATGCTTCTTTAGCTCCGCCCCCTGCATCTGCCTCCCCCTCACCTCCGCACCCCTGCTGCTCCTCCGTGGCCGACGGTCGGCGTGTCATCTCRTGTGTGAGTTAGCGTGGCGGGTGGAGTGTGCACGCAGCTCACTGCTTCCTAATCAAGCATTAAGAGGGAATTAAGGTGTCGTTCTGCTCAGATTTATGAGCTGTTGTGACTCGCAGAAACAAGGAGCTGCATCCATCTCTCTCCTCCACTGACTCCTTTATTTCCTTCACACACACACACACACACACACACACACACACACACACACACACACACAGGAAGAGAGAGAGAGAGAAACCCTTGTTTGAAATACTAATTACAGTTTCTGCTGCATTGCAGGGGGCTTTTGTTCTCCGGCTCGCATCATGTTGGTCGTGTGAAAAAAAAGTTGCAAAGAGCCAAAAACACAGAGGACGTAATCCGTTCTCTGCTTCACTCCGACCCTTCCTGACCCAGATTACARCCCAGAGCGGCACGTCTTCAATGAAGAAACATTACACCTCCTKTCTCACATGTTGACATGATTTCCTGCGTTTTTATGTCTGATTTGTTTGGGTCAAAATGCAAAAAGCAGAAAACTCCTCTGATTCAGCCCGAGTTTAAGGATCGGTTCTGTCAGAAGGTTTTGGACTGTTGGACCTGAACGTCTCGTCTACAGTCAGAAAACTACAGCAGTGGGTAATCAGGAGAGTTCTGACTGCGTTTTACAAACTCAACGATAAGTACTATGAGGGTATGATTTAAAGATTTTATAGGTAATAGTTTCTTTAAAAACATAGGTATTTGACATAAATATTACAAATGTGTTCATTTCCACAAAACTGTCAAATATACTATTTAAATATCACCCGCTTCAGATATTATCAGTCCATTAAATGGACGTTATCAGCTGTTATCAGTCCCATAGAATGGCTTCAGACTGTCAGCTGGTTAATATGAGGCATAAAGCCACTAAGGT
>NW_013953235.1:22473-24695 GCF_001266775.1 Austrofundulus limnaeus
CCATTGTAGTTTTGTGAAAAACACCAATTTTGATACGGCTGAAAAACCACCTCATCCTAGAGCAATAACATTTTGTCGAAAAACTATTTTTTTCTAAACTGACGTGTTTCCATTGAGCTAATTTATTTTCAAAATTCTAATTTGCACATTTACATGGCCAATGGAAACGCAGCTAATGACCGTCAACACAAATGGCCCTAATGTTCCCATGGGTTAAAGGAAAAAAACTTTTAACTGATTGTTTTTTACTCTTCCCCTCTACACAACACACACAAGTAAACAGTACAGTATCCACAGTATTCCTGATTTCGTGCCACTACCCATAATTCATAGTGGAAGCAGGTTCCATATTTCCGCTTGGCTGTTTACAATTACGGACTTGCGACCTGTCCAGGGTGTACCCCGCCCCTCGCACTGTGACTGCTGGATATGGGCACCAGTGACCCACGCGACCCTGAAAAGGAAGAAGCGTGTACAGAAAATGGATGGATGGATTTATAATTATTTACCATATTGTAATGCAAAAATATTACATGCTAGTGCTACTTTTTTGAGTAGTTTTTTATATGTAAAAAATGGGCYGGCCTTGGCCATTAAACTCCCGGGCTGAAAAGTTTTTGCCACTCTGCCCCTGTGCATAGCAGCAGCATATATGACCCCCCCCCCTCACCCCCACCTTCCACGTACTCAACAAACCAGAACTTAGAGATCATCAGAATGGATTTATTGTTGGATGGGGCTACRGAGGAGAGMTTAAAAAATTGAMGCTTCAAYGTTGAATAGTTTTTGAGTTAGMAGCAGTTTTGTTTGTCCAAACGCCCACTTTTCAGATGGAGCCCCCTCCYCAAATACAGGGTCTATTGTAAAACCGCAGCAGTGTGGGTCGACCTCATCTACATTCCTGTCAAATTTCATGTTGATCAGTGCAGCTGTTTCAGTGTGCAGTTGACCAAAAATTTTGGAAAAAATAAAAATAATAAACGGTACAGAAACATTATGACCCCCACTTCTCATAATTAAATGACTTCCTGCAGAAAACCATAAAAATGTGTGTTATCTGATTCTCCTGAGCTCCACACTGATGTGTTCACGGCGCAGTGTGAAGTTCAGTCGACACACAAACCCCCCCTCAGTGAGATATGAGCCCTGCTGAATAATTTCAATCTTCTTATCAGACTAAAAATATGGACAGCACTTAAAAGCTCTGAAGTGTATCACAGCAATAAATCAGCCTCATCGCCTTCTCCTCCTCTCCTCTCTCCTTCTCTCCTCCTCTCCTCTCCTCTCTCCTCCTCTCTCCTCCTCTCCTCTCCTCTCCTCTCCGGTGTTTTAGGGTTAACTCTAACTGATGGGGCTGCCCTCCATTGATCGTCTTTGATTAAATGGCTCGCTGGCCGTCCTGCTCTCTGGCCATCCTGCGGTTTATTATGAGACCCAGTGTGCTCATTACATTACAGAGAGACGGAGGGACRTTTGTTACTGTTGCTCCAGTGCCGCAATGTAAATAGGCCCACTGCAGTGTGTGTGTCCATTCAATTATTCCTGCAAAGCTTTATGTGGGAGTTAGTGCGTGCAAACCTTCCACCTTTGCAGAAAAGTGTACGTTTTTACAAACACGTGGCTAAACTCACTCATCTTTTTTTGTCACTTCTGTAGAAAACAAAACTAAATATTAGTTTATTTAGTTTATTTATTTCTTCATCATCAGTGACTTTTTTTAAGTGAAGAGAAACTAGAGACAGAGAGAAAAGCAGAGAGAGAAGTAATTAGAAAGATAGAAAAATTGAAATAGCGATTAGAAGTATATTAAATATACACCAACAAAACACAGGACCACACACCCAACATCTGTCYGCTCACCTGAAAAATAAATGGATAAATACATGGAGGGCATATATAAAAATATACACATACCCATACATAAATAAAGATATACATACATATATACATGCCTACATTCATAAATATTGTCAGTATATACACACAGACATATATACACACTCAGTGACCAGTCAGAACCCCCCGGATCAGAACACCTGTTTGTGAGCAGTTGTGAACATGCGTGTATATACAAGATTTCAGCTTGCTAAAGTAAGTGTTTACTTTTTGTTTGCTTCAAATGATTTGTATTTATATTTATTAAACAACAATACAACTGCTATTTCAGCATGAAATATGTTAAGTTACTGCACTGTATGTTGGTTTATTAAGCATATATATAT
>NW_013953235.1:25059-30796 GCF_001266775.1 Austrofundulus limnaeus
TGCACACCCCACCGGGGGGCCGAGTAGCAGCGGGCCCCCAGATAAACCAGCAGTAGGGGGCACTGAAAAATTCACTCATCTAAATGAAAGAAATATTTTGTGTTCGTTAACGGAAATCGTGACAAAACCACAAAATATACAATAGATTAAAATGTGACAAAAATAGGGAYCRTACAACCCWGATCTGGTTACGAGCGAAGCTTTATTGCTTGAGCTGAAGCACTCGGAGCAATGCTGCTTGAAACCTGGAATTTCCGGTTCTTTTCTACGGTGTCTTCAGTGCCTGGCCCGCCCCCTACTGGCTTACGGCTGAATCGCAGGCACTCAGACAACGTTAGTCACCTACTGTATTATAAATCGTTTCTTATGTGTTGAAATAATGTTTCGGGCATGTATCTAAACTATTTTAATCAAGACATAACAATAGTTAAACACTGGATTATAAAAGTCAATACTTAAGAAGGAAAACTATGAATATAGTGTGGTGCTTCTAAATCAGTTYCTAACTAATAAATTCCTTCATAAATGTAAATGTAATGTTGTCCTCCCTTTTTCTACCTCAGTTTTATAATTTACCTCTGGGTTTTTATGTCCCCGCCTGCGCTCGGYGCAGGAAGACGAGCGTTAGATAATGTCCTCTTTCACATGAGAATAATGAAGAAATCAGAAGCGCTCTTTGCTGCTAATGAAACTTAGATTGGAGCCGTTCTTTCTTTTTTTCCTCCTGCCGTCTGCTTTGTCTGCATCGTTTTGTGCAAATGAAACCATTTAGCAGACGAGACGTCCGTGTTGTAAAACAGCTCACCTAATGAGACAATCTGATTGATTCCATTAATAAAAAGCAGAATATCCTAAACATTGTAAATTTTGTGACCAGTAAGAACCAAACTGTCCTCTTCACAGTGTTTTACACTTAAATACTGTTTGAACTAATAGTTAATATTATGAAATTTAGTTAAGTTTTAAAGTGTCTGTGATGTGCTTATTCTTCAAATACAAAAAGTTAAAGAAAACATCTTTATATTAAAAAAAATTGGCACAATACACACGATTTTACCTATTTTGTCACATAACTGGCATATTTTCGTCTGAACTTGGCTCAGCTAAAATGAAACAGGAAGTGACATCAAAAGGGAACTCTTTAAGAAAGAAAACGCTGGTCTTTCTTTTATTGAAACATTATTTTTTTGAACTTTTACTCTTCATCTCCCAGTGATAGTGACTCAAAAATATCGAAAGAAACATTAGATTCTTCTCTACTGTTTGTCTTGTTAGCTGTTGTAGCAACRCTCTGTTTACATGCAGACATTCCTCTTTGACATCATTTCCTGTTTCATCACATGCAAATATCTCAGCAAGTGTTCATCTCAATTGTTTTGTGATACGTTATCACTGTTATCTTTCCAAAAATGAATTCATATTTATTACAAAAAATATGTCACAGGCACTTCAATGTTTCTGTATAAACGGCATCCAGGCTGAGTTGTGGTGTACCACAGGGTTCTGTTTTAGGACCCATTCTCTTTATTCTCTATATTCTCCATCTTGGGCAGATAATCCAGCAATTCAGAAATGTGCAATTTCAGCTCTATGCTGATGATATTCAGCTCTACTGTTCATTTAAAGAAAGTGTTTCATAATTTAGAGTCCTTAAGAAATAGTTTACCTGTATTAAACAGTGCTGAAGCAACAATTACCTAAAACTGAAACTGACTATTACACTGCAAAATAATGTTCCTCAAATTAAACAGTTTCTTGGAGTTTTAGGTCCATCKGTTCAGTCCAGCCTCAGAGACCTGGTGTCATTTTTGTTTCTGCAATGAAAAAAGGAAATCACTGACTAGAACCTGTTAGTTTCCATCTCATGAACATCTCTAAACTGAAAAGTTTCTTGTTAAAATCTGAACTTAAAATTATCCTTAATGCATTTCTTTATTCTGGTTTGGACTACTATAACAATTTGTTCACGTGTTTAAAGAACGAGGAGCTGGAGCGTCTTCAGGTTGTCCAGAACTCAGCTGTGAGATCGTTAACTGACAGAAACAAACGAGCTTTTTTTAAAAGTTTATTCATTACATTTCATCTAAAAACAAATTTTACATACAAAAAATACAAATCAAAAATAAAATGAAAGGCAGCAGAAGGAAGAAAAAATCTTGTATCTGCCCCATTTTAAGAAGGAGATAAAATAAACAATACTAATAGTCAAAAAGAAAAAATCAGTAGGTCCTCTGGATGGGTTTTTCTTTTAGTGAAACATTTCGTCTCCTCTCCAAGAAACTTCTTCAGTCTGATGAGTTTCAGGTGAACTCAGCCTTATAAGCTCCGCCTCCACATGGACAAACAGGTTAGTCATATGCAACAGAGGGCCATCGCTTAACAATAGGCTTGATTAGTTCAATTGTTCATAGAGGGTCATGTGCCCCATCACCTGACTTATTGGTTTGGATGCTTGGCTGTGGTTATTTGGTGTTTTGTTATCTGTGTGTAGTGAGTGCAGGCGGGGGTTCAACGTCCCCTTGTTTTYGTCTCTCTACTAATAGTCTTTAACAAAAACATCATCAATAACAATTTTCCTAGAACAAAACATTTGTATGAGTACAGATTCTATTCCATATTTCTTCAATAAACCACCCGCTTTGGATGTTATCATCCATGAAATGGATGTTATTAGGTGTTATCAGTCCCCTAAAATGGCTTCAGAATGTCCCGCCTGTGCCGTTAGCAGGTTCCCCGTCCCATAGAATGGCTTCCGATTGGCAGCTGGTTAATATGAGACATAAAAAACTGGTTAATATGAGGCTTAAAGCCACTAAGGTTAACTTTAGAGCAAATGACATGGTTCGCGCTAAAGACACCGCCCTCCAAAGATTATATATTGTGACCTTCCAATAGGCTAATGGGTAGAGTGTTGGACCAAAAAGTGGGAGACCAGGGTTTGAGACCGACACGGACAGATTTATTACAATATATTTTGGTTATTTACACATTCATTGATATATTGACCCACTAGGGGGCACTGTCTGGACAGTCTGAAGCCTGGAAGGCACAGTAGGGACCCTCTGAAGCCATTGTATGGGACTGATAATGCCTAATAACGTCCATTTCATGGACTGAAAACATCAGAATCCCCTGAATAAACTAGGTTTAATCATTCTCTTAAACATAAACATCGATCTGGCATTTTTAACATCACTTTTCAAATTATTCCATAATTTTATTCCCTGAATTGACGGACATMGTTTCTTCAAACTGGTTCGAAATTTAAGTTTCGCAAACATCTCAAAAAGCTCTCTCTTTGAACAAAATTCAACAGGATGTTTAAAGGTAATGTGTTTTTATGAGCCTTATAAATAACCTGCAAAATACTATAATCAACCAACTCGTGAAATTTTAATAATTTAATAACAACAGTTCCTTTTAGAATTCATTTGAAACATTCTGGTTTGAACTTTCAGAGCCTCACAGGAACAAACTCCCTCTTCTGTCTCAGATTTGATCCAGCTTCAGTCAGTTTGAGGTCCTCGGGTCAGAGGTTGTTGGTGGTGCCTTTATTATTATTAAATTTATTTTATTTTTTCATGCTTTTATTGTGAAGCACTTTGTGATTTTATAAACGTTACTTGCTTGTTGCTTCAGGTTCCACTTGGATTAAGCAGCAGTTGTATYAAGTCGAGGGGCTGCAGAATGAGAGTAATTAGTTCCTAATGAAGAGGAGACTGAAGGACCTTTTTGTTTCTTCTTGTTCTAATAATAATCCTGTCAGAACTGAACAGAATGACAGCCTCTCTGCTGCTGTTTTATACACTTTACAGTCTGACTTTTCAGGGAAAAGCTAATATTTGACCAAGTTAAAAGTTTTCCTCGTTTGAAAGATTTCTGCAGACAAAGTAACCCCTCCCCCCTCAGGTAAATTCACCTGCATCGAGGCTCGCTTCCACCTGGAGCGTCAGATGGGCTACTACCTGATCCAGATGTACATCCCCTCACTGCTCATCGTCATCCTGTCCTGGGTCTCCTTCTGGATCAACATGGACGCGGCGCCGGCCCGGGTCGGTCTGGGCATCACCACGGTGCTGACCATGACCACGCAGAGCTCCGGGTCCAGAGCGTCGCTGCCCAAGGTGCCTGATCWTTACACACCTTCAACACACCGCTCAAACCTTTACTCAAATTTATCAAAAATACGAGTTTTTATTCTGGGTTCAAATGAACTAAACRCATTAACCTCTTGATCCCCATGAAAAATGGCATTTCTGTTTTCTATTTCTTTTAACTTCTATTAACTAAAGATCTGTCAGTTGAACCTGGACATGTTATCAACAGAAAGCTAAGAATCTTGGCTAAAAGCTCATGGAAACTGTTTTTACATCCAAACACAGTTCAAACGTCAAGCAGTTGAATCAGAAAGTAAACAACTGCACAAAATCATTGCAAATCGTTCGACTTCTTCAGTCTGATGAGTTTCAGTTGAAACTCAGCCTTATAAGCTCCGCCTCCACATGGACAAACAGGTTAGTCACATGCAAAATGGGGCCATCGCCTAACAATAGGCTTGATTAGCTTTATTGTTYGTAGAGGGTCATGTGCCCCATCACCTGACTTATTGGTTTGGATGCTAGGCTGTGGTTATTTGGTGTTTTGTTATCTGTATGTAGTGAGTGCAAGCGGGGGTTCAACGTCCCCCTGCATTTGCGGTCGTTGAACACATTTCAACTGATTCTTTCCCCCGCGTGTCTCCGCCCCCTGCAGGTGTCCTACGTTAAAGCCATCGACATCTGGATGGCGGTCTGTCTGCTGTTCGTCTTCTCGGCCCTGCTGGAGTACGCCGCCGTCAACTTCATCGCCCGCCAACACAAGGAGCTGCTGCGCTTCAGACGGAGGCGACGACACATGAAGGTGAGCCGCGCCTCCTCCTTTATTCTGACACGCCTGGACTGTACAGAGATTATATGTTTGCAGATTAAAATGGAGGCGTGTCTCAGTAAATAATCCAAACCCAGAGAATGTACAGCTCGTTGTGAGGATCCTCTGTTGTGTTGTTTTCTGAAACACAACGAGTTGGTTTGGTTTGTAAATAAAAACCTCCTCCATCCTGCGGCCTCCTGAAAAATTCAGGCCTCTCATCACGGCGCCGCAGAAACACCAGGAGTCAATGTTTTATAGACGGAGTGCCGATTGATGCTGGAGCTGCAGAACAAACCCAGAACCGTCGTCATAACGGATTCATGATGCAAAATAAACACGACTAAAACCGTCCTGAGAGCTTGTTGAAATGCAACTTTCATCGAAAGCAGCGGTGAGGGGCCGCTCGCTTTGTGGGGGGGTTTAAAGTGGAGTTGTGGGTTTCAATCCCAAAATAACAGCACTGACCAATTCAGCAAGTTCTTCACTCAAATATTAGCTTTAATTTGTAGGAAATGCTTTCATTTAACCTTTGAATTAATTGTGAATGAATTAGCTTTAAAGACTGAAAATAATGAATTTTTTAAATGTTTTTTTACTAACTCACCTCACAAAAAGTACGAGAGTATTATAGTTACTGAAAAAAAATAAGAATTCAGACTTTAATCTCAGTATTTTAGTGTTCTGTACCAGTTTCTTAGAATTATAAAAAGTTACAATTCTGAGAAAAATGTCAGAATTATAACTTTTTTCTCATAATTAGGAAGAATTCAAAATTCTGAAAAAAAAATTCTGACTTTAATCTCAGACTTTTTTCTCAGTATTTCAAGAT
>NW_013953235.1:32885-38607 GCF_001266775.1 Austrofundulus limnaeus
TTTATTACAGATTAAATCACTTTGATTTGACTTATTCTGTCAGAAAGTCCAAACATTCATTTCCCATCATGCTTCAGGACAACAGGAAGTGGAAAACTGAGCTGGAAAATAAAAAACGTCAACTGGAGGACGACAGGAGAGCTCTGCAGCACCTGAAGGTGAGTTTACCTGTACACGCCCCCTGTAACCATGGCAACAGGACTGATCCTGTCCCTGTCTCTGTCCCTATCTCTGTCTCTGTCCCTGTCTCTGTCTCTGTCCCTGTCTCTGTCCCCATCTCTGTCCCCATCCCCGTCTCTGTCTCTGTCCCTGTCTCTAACATGGTGATGAAGGGATGTTTGTGTCTCAGCTGCCTGATTTAATCTGACATGTTGAGATTCACATGTGCTCTGATGATGTAACCTGTTTATGAGGACACAGTCCTCATGAGGACACTGAGGACTGTTTGAGGACACTGAGGACTGTTTGAGGACACTGTGTTGTTTTGAGGACATCATGCTTCAGATTGGAACAGATAATTATTTAAATCTTACAGTTTGTTAATTAGTTGAATAATGAAATAAAATCCATAATTTCAGGATTATTTAGCAGGACTGAGTCCAGGTGTCCTCCAGCAGCAGATCTCATCATTTCCTCTTGTTAAACCAGTTTCAGTGAACGCAGCTCCTCTAAGAGCCTCTAGATCTCAGTGTGTGTCTGTGTGTGTGTCTGTGTGTGTGTGTGTCGGGGGCGGGGGGGTGTTAGTTGGCAGCAGTAGCAAAAAAAAACTATTAATCCCTAATCTCACTGTTGTTATCCCTAATCCCCTGAGCTCTGATGGCAGGTGAARTGGTAGATTAGCGGTCCGACTCGCAGCTCAGCAGCAGGAGGACGGGGACCTCGGGCTTTTAAACTGACCAACATCTGGACCTTTTTAAAATAATTTTTATTTTTAGTGTCACATTTTCTTCCTGCTGGTTTGATGAAAGCAGGAAGTGATGTGAGCTCGTGCTTCTGTTACGTAAACATGACGTTTCACTGCTGAGGTCAGAGTCTGTTCGACTTCTAGCCTTTTTATTGTCAGTAAACACTGTACGGGTGGGATTTTTAGACAACAAACGGGTAAATTCTCCTTCAGGGTCCCGTCTTTATCAAGACATAAATCCATGTTTGTGTGGAGCTGCTGCACTTTTTAAATTCTTTTATTTAAAAAGCATCATAATATGCAGCTCAGATCAGAGCCTGAAATGAAGTTTGTAGGTGCAAAACAATAACAGGTGCAAACAGTTTGGAGCTTTTACTCTGAATTATGCAAAAGCAGAACTTTAGGAAAACAGGAGTATTTGCATTAAAAGCAGGAATCTGTYGAGACGTTTGCATCATTTGGTGGAAATGGAGGAAAAGTTCTAAACTTTTTACTAACAGACAAATATTTAAAAACTTTGTTTTTGTTGTTTCCTGTTTGTTTTAACTCTCGTTGTGTATTTTACRGTGAAACTGGGTTGTCTCAGTGATGCTGATAATAACCATCGCTGCAGCCGGGACATTTGAATTGGAGATGAATGTTAATGTAGCATTTCCCTCTGAAGGAGGCGGCCAGAGCTCACTGGATGTTTGGGAAATGGCTTCATTCTGAACAAAGCCTGAACTTCAAACTGACTCTGTGGGGACCGGACCCCCTCATGTGGTCTAAGATCCAGACAGAACCAGTGATCCAGTCCATCACTGATGTGGCACAGACAGTGGAAACTGGYGATCACTCCTCTCTGAGCTGCTGCTGCTGTCTGCGCTTCAGATGATCAAACCTTTCTGTTTGCAGACTTTAAAACAGGCTGCAGAAAAACAGAGACTTTCTGTCAGATTTTAACAGGAACAGTTTGTTTCTAATGAAATGACTTTAAAATTAAAAGGRTAACAATTACCTTAAATACAAAAATCAACAAAAGACAATTTTATGTTAATGTTAGCAGGGTCAGACAAACGGGACATTTCTGAAACTATCACGAGACATTTTGGAGACTGTCATGGAACATTTCCTAGATTCTCGTAGAATATTTTTGAGACAATCATGGTACATTTCTGAGATTCTCGTAGGGTATTTTGGAGATTAGTGAAAGACATTTATCATAGAACATTAGGAGACTATCATGACACATTTTAAATTCTATCATAGGACATTTTGGAGACAATCAAGAGACATTTTGAAGGCTATCTCGAGACTTTTTGGAGTCTATCATGGAACATTYTGGGGACTATCATGAGACATTTTGGGGACTATCATGAGACATTTTGGAGACTTTCATGGGACATTTTGGAGACTATCATGAGACATTTTGGAGACTATCATGGGACATTTTGGAGACTATCATGGGACATTTTGGAGACTATCATGGGACATTTTGGAGACTATCATGGGACATTTCGGGGACTATCACGGGACATTTCGGGGACTATCACAAGACATTTTGGAGACTATCATGGGACATTTCGGGGACTATCACGGGACATTTCGGGGACTATCACAAGACATTTTGGAGACTATCATGAAACATTTTGGAGAATGTCATGGAACATTTCAAAGACTCGTGGAATATTTTTGAGACTATCATAGGACATTTCTGAGACTATCACCAGATTTTTTGGGGACTATAATGGGACATTTGGGAGACTATAAATGGGACATTTGGGAGACTATCATGGGACATTTGGTATCATGGGACATTTTGGGGACTATACGGAGACATTTTGGAGACTATCATGGGGCATTTGGGAGACTATCATGGGACATTTCGGGAACTATAATGGGACATTTGGGAGACTATCGTGGGGCATGTGGGAGACTATCATGGGACATTTCGGGGACTATCACAAGATATTTTGGAGACTATCACAAGACATTTTGGAGACTGTCATGGAACATTTCAAAGACTCTCGTAGAATATTTTGAGACTATCATGGGACATTTCTGAGACTATCACCAGATTTCTTTGGGGACTATAATGGGACATTTGGAAGACTATAAATGGGACATTTGGGAGACTATCATGGGACATTTTGGGGACTATAAGGAGACATTTTGGAGACTATCATGGGGCATTTGGGAGACTATCATGGGATATTTCAGGAACTATAATGGGACATTTGGGAGACTATCATGGGGCATGTGGGAGACTATCTTGGGACATTTGGGAGACTATCATAGGATATTTTGGGAACTATAATGGGACATTTGGGAGACTATCTTGGGACATTTGGGAGACTATCATGGGGCAGTTGAGACTTTTACAGGATATTTTTTAGGCTATTGAAAGATATTTCTGAGAACATTACAGGACATTTCATAGGATATTTCCGAGACTATCAAGAGACATTTTGGTGATGATAGTAGGACATTTTGGAGACCATCAAAAGACATTTGTGAGAACATCACAGGACATTTTTGAAAGCATTACAGGACATTTTTAAACCGATMGCATGAGGTTCTTAAAACATTTGCAGAATAAAAATGTGACTTCCTGGCAAAGTTTGACTGTTTCATGCTCAGGACTTTGTGAGACATCTCTGTCCAACATGCTGAAATGTGTCCACAGTTCAGATTCTGAAAATTAACATACTTTCCCGCAGTAGTCCTTCAGTTTTTGCAGCAACATGAGCTCCTTCCTTTCTCACTGCTTGTATTTTACAAGAATACGAATCATAATTAGAAAACATCTCTGGTAACTTTGTCTGTTTAGTGATTTCAGGATTCATGCGATCAGAGCAGTATTTGCCCAGAGAGAATTGTTYACGGATGTTACGGCAGCAACAGTTTGACTAAGTTAGTCGGATGTCTGTCTGATCTGAGTGAACAATGTCCCCGAGGCTTTTATGGCTTTAATGCAGCTGTTTCACTGCCTGAAAAGTGCTTTTTATAGCAGCGAGTGCTCAGGGAAACAGCAGGACAGACGTCTTAGTATTTGATTTCTAGACATCGGAGCTGGATATTATTTTTTTGTGGGGAGGCTGTCAGGACGGATGAAAAGTGTCTGATTCTGACTGTTTGGTTGAATTTGGCAGATATGTAATTCAGAGTTCATGCTTCAGTGCTGCTGTCCCTCTGCTGACATAAATCCACTGCTGCTCTTCAGTTCGTATTCCAGCGCCGAGCCCGTCGCTGAAACGCAGGTAGCTGCAGCAGTGGAAGAAGTCTGCATTGTGCTGATTTCTGTGCTTTTCTACCCTCCAACGCKTCATCGATCCGTTGGTGACATTGATAAGTCCGGGGAGAGAAAAGGACCAGAGGCAGTCGGACTGAGGCTGTCTGCTTCAGAGGCTTGTCTAATTAGTGGCGGAGCAGGAGGGCATCAACGTACAGATGCTGCAGCCCTGAGAGAGAGCAGAGGCACATCCCCCCCTGCTGGGCCAGACATGTAACTCCGATCAGATCGATGACTCCGCTCCTCCCTGCGCCTCACGACACACAAAAACACGAACCTTTAGAAATCAAAAGAACATCACCGCCTCCCAAATCCATTTCAGTGTTTTCAGATGAGATCGTTTAGGAACGATCCACGTTTCAGTTCAATCACTCACATCAGATGAGTCATTGGRAACGAGCCTGCAGCCCAAACGCCACATATCATCCTGGGTCATTGTAACAGCAAAGAACATAAAAGCATATTTTATTCATCCTGGAGGCAAAGAGCTACTAAAGCTCCATGACTCCTCTCTTTGACTTTCTCCTCGCCGACACGAGGAGACGGAAAAGAAAAGAGAACAACCTTGAGATGCTTCCTCCCCTGCAGCCAGCTCTGTTTTCGGCTCAGTCGGCCCCTCTGGGAGAAGAGCTGTCCATTTAGAGAAGTGGTCAGTGGGCGGTAACCCCCCCATCTCCCCACCCCTGCCCTGAAACCACAGGCACCCTCCTAATGTTTGACACTATCTTGTTAACAAATCTCCCCTCCTGACGGCCTCTGATCAGCTTGTTAGCTGTGATTAGGTGATTCTCAGCTCGCTCGACTGGCCTTGATCTCCGGATGTTCGGCGGCTTTCAGAACAAAGGCAGATAAGAGAGCGCGGAGATTAAGAGGCCCGTTGAGCAGTGGGTGTGATCGGGATCTCCGCGGGCTGAAACCAACCTTCAGACTGACGGGTCGGGAGTCAAGTGGCGTGCACCTCTTTCAACGAGTCCGAATCAAACAGCGAGGCGTTTAATCACTGCAGAGAGCTTTGATATCATCAGGAATCGTTTTACTGCACGCTCTTCTTCATTAAAACCAGATTAACACAGATTTGGAAACTGATGCCAATCTTTACTAATATCCCCCGGTAAAACCTGAAAACCCCTGTTTTAAGAGCAGAAYGTAGTGACGTACTGTGGTTTTAAATAACTGAGTTGGACAGAAGGATACTCAGGCATGCAGGATGAGATTACATCTAACCTACAGTTAATCTGTTTTTAACCAAAGTTTAATATATTGTTTAATAAAACCACAAATTTTCCTGAAATTATTGTTTTTGAAATGAACTACTTTGAGACAAAGTTCTTAAAAAGAAATTCAGACTTCAGTATTTGTCGTGTTTCGTACCACAGTTTCTATGATGTTTTGGAACTAAGTGGCAGGGGCGGAGCTAGACTTTTTTGCTAGAGGTGGCCCAGGGGTGGCCAAGGTGGTTTTTAGGGGGGCACATACAAATAAAAAATATTCTCCATCCATCCATCCATCCATCCATCCATCCATCCATCCATCCATCCATCCATCCA
>NW_013953235.1:39529-42463 GCF_001266775.1 Austrofundulus limnaeus
GCTAAGAACGTTTTGTTGCAATAAGATGTTAAAATGCAGTCACAACTACTGAGACTGGAGCTAAACCCAGATTATTTATGCTTTTTATTTATTTACTTGTAACATTTTTGTTATTAAAAGTGAATTTTGTGAAGTCATTAGAGCCACTGAGTTGAAACTTGGTCTGTTATTTGCTGAGAGCGATCAGTGATAGACTCTGAATGAAAATCAAAAATACAAGATGGCCACCAAAGCTAAAAAAGAAAAATAAATAGTATAAATCAGACATTTTTAAAGTTATTGAAATGAAACGTTGTGTGGTCGTAGCTGAGAGTAAAACCTAACAGATTCTGAAATCAAATTTTAAAAAAATTCAAGTAAGTTTAGAGTGTCGGACACATGACAGTCCTCGTCTACGTTTTTTTGAGGAAGTTTTCTAGTTCAATTCAGTTCTGTTTGACGGGTTCGATGGATCCTTCTCCGACTACATATCCCATAATGCATTGCGGGCCGACCAGAGATTTTTTCCTGCTCGTAAGGGCGGACGAAACAAGAGAAAGGAGAACAAGTTTTAAATAAAAATCTGGCGGTATAAAATTAAAAGTTTCAAACGGTTGTGTTGTTAATACTTTTATCATTTCTATAAAGATGTTTTTTGTTATGGACTAATTATCTATCTGTGTCACTTGTTCAATGTTAATCTGTGTTGGCCCAGACAACAGGACTCTGCAACGGACTGACCTCTCTTGTTTGATAAGACACTCTTTGAGCTGGGAGCCCTGTGATAGGCTGGACAGTACATTTGGCSATCTGTGATTGGTTGTAAACTGTCACATGGTGTTAACATAATGTTATATTACTGGCTGCTTTCCGCTGATGTGTCAGCGACAAGCTGACAGTGTTTCCTGATTGAGTCCTGTTTACCCGTTGCTCAGAATTAAATCATTATTTACGACCATACACGCAGACTTTCCTGGCATTATTCCAACGTGTTTCTGCTTTCATGCGACGACATTTTTAATATTATTCTTGTCATAAATCAAACGAGCTGCTATATAGAAATAAACGTGCACCTACGGCAGGTCCATTAGTTCTTTAAATATTGTCTTTAAGCTAATTTTGTTGTTTTATATTTATAATACTAATATATTGGGACCAAAGGGACTAAAGCACAAGACTAGATTGTCCAAATTCACAGCCACTTTTCTCTGGTCTTCACAGTCGACCAAGGATCCGACCCACCCAGACCGGGTAGGCCGGATCCTCCAAAGGACCCAGCCCCTGAATTTGGACACAGCCATGACGTTTTAGACAACTTGTGCCAACTTATGAAAAGTTTGGAGATATCTACACTGAGGATGGAATAAAAAACATCCACTGAAAGCATCTTTTAGGCATGTACATCAACAAAATGATCAAATATCTAACTTTTATAAATAATTCAGTGGAAACTGTATTTTCATAAGTTGTCTAAAACATTAAAGTGTGAACGGCACGATTCGAACAAAATTCGTCTAATTCGCAAAAAAGTTGACACACACACTCGAGGTGGTTTTTGGGTTTTTTTGAAAAAGTTAATGCGCAAAAAAAGAGATGGAAACACATTTGTCGAATAAGTTCTGACATAGCGAACATTTACCTCACATAGCCGATCAGCTATTCCCGYTTGCGATCCGGTACCGGTACCAGAGCGACTGCAGCCGCAACTGGCTGCTGGACCTTTCTTCCCTTTTTTTTTTTTTTTCCTTTTTGCGAAATTTTAAAAATTCACTGTAAATTCAATTAAAATTGGATGGAAACACAACTATTGTTGTTTTATTTTAATCCATTAATCTGGTGTCAAGGGTGGATATTGCCACCCCAGCCACCCCTCTGGCTCCGCCCCTGACCAGTTGGCAAACAAGTCTCTAAAATGTCTTAAAACACACTCAACAGTTCAGAATTTCTCCTCATAAAACACAAAGAATTGCAGTCTTGTTGTTTACATCTGGCCACAAAACAACGTGCTCGGCCTAGAATACCGTTTAGTGAAAACATTGAAACTTTATCTTCTRTTTTTAAATTGCTTCATTAGTTTCAGGATAACGTCCGTGTCTTTGATGACGAGGAGTTCTGGTGGATTACTAAACGATGGGAGCTGGTCCCTGAAGGGAGCGTGACTCTCCTGAACATTTTTCAGACCTCACAGAAGAGTTTAAAACCAGAAGAGAGAGAGAGTCTGAGAGCAGCAGATCATGTGGAGAATCTTTCCAGGTCAGCGGCTCGATGAGCGAGACGTCGACCCGATCCGCTTGATGTGAGCAGGAACCGAAACAAGCAGAGAGCAGGATGAATTCAAACGTTTTGCAGAAAGAAATTAGTGAAAGTTTGTCGAYTTCTTTAAAAACGCTGTTGCCTTTTTTTTTTGAACAAACTCCCTGAGCTGCAGCAGAAACGTCTTCCCTGCGTTTGTCATCATTTTAAGTTCAGAAACGTCCCAGGAGTTCATCAGATTTCACACCATTAATGACCTTTGTTTAACTAATTCAATTTGTCTCGACACTGAACTGGATGAGCTTTAATAACTGAGGCTAATTAGCTTCATCCGACCCGTTCATTTCTGCTTTATATTCCTGTGGATTCTGCTGAGTCATGGATACAGAATACAGCGTGCATTTGTCAAATATGGGATTAAATGTCAAGTTTTYTAAAAAGGTTTTAGTTGGTATTCTTTATTTACTGGTAAYGTCTTTGAAAGCGTTCAGTCCAGAYGATCCATTGCATTAAAACCGTTCTACGTTGCTCTGATTCAACTAAAACATCAGGAATTTCAGGTTTAATGTGACCTGATGAAAAAAAAAGGAGAATGTTTTAAAAGCCTTGTTGCATGAACACTCGTCAGCAGCACAGGATCCACTTACAGCTGACAGATTGGTACTGAAGCCTACTAAAAAGCCTCAATGGGCCTTAATGGAG
>NW_013953235.1:52793-54778 GCF_001266775.1 Austrofundulus limnaeus
GTCTTGGTTAGATAAATTTTTTTGTTTTGTTCGACTCCATCAGCAGAAGGAAGAGCAGCTCGATCCTTGACGGAGTAAAAAAAAAAGAAAGAAAAGTTTTTCACTCATTTCTTTGCTGTTGACTGAAACGTATTTGTCGTGCTTTGGCCCCGCCTCCTCGCCACGCCCACCAAACCTCACATATTATGCAGATTATTATTAATATTATTATTATCGTTGCAGATATGCAGATTCCAACGTTACCTCCATCTCATTCGACCGCAGCTGGAAGCAGCAGAGTTCCTTTTGGCTTTTCTATGCAATGATCAGGATATGCAAACTTGATTTGTTCTCCGCAGCTCTTCCATCTCAGACGGTCACTTTGGTTTCTGACCCCCCCGCTCACCTGTGGTCCACGGGTCAGAGCGACCCGTTCACGGCGCATTTCCCTCCACGCACGCAGAAATCTGCAGGAAACAGAGCGAGACGCCTGAGATTGTCTCAAATGTGGAGATTTATTTTTTTTTTTGCACAAATTGATGCTTAATGTTATCAAATCATCTTTGAAGCGTTCTACAAAAAAAAGGTGTTTTGTCACTTTAAAATTGTGAAGAAAGGTTTCAATTCTTCAGGCAAAGCCAGAGATATTGTTGAAGTATTTATTTATTTAWGTATTTATTGCACCAAAAGTATTTTATCGTCAAAGTATTAGCTCAGTTTACAATTAGCCAAGATTAGGCAAATAATTTTCATTTGACTTGATTTTACTTGTAAAATAAATTGAGTCCATCAAAAAAAACAACCTGAATAAAATAAGAAATGAATTTAT
Organism: Austrofundulus limnaeus; assembly: GCF_001266775.1. Lineage (NCBI taxonomy): Eukaryota > Metazoa > Chordata > Actinopteri > Cyprinodontiformes > Rivulidae > Austrofundulus > Austrofundulus limnaeus. The sequence goes on from NW_013953235.1 coordinate 53,602, forward strand.
TGGTTCCCTCTAATAACATTTCCAGCAGCAACAAAAACAAAATCTAGAGATTAATCTTTAATAATTTTATGACGCTACTTAAACAAGATAAAAATGACCTTTTTTTATTTGTTTGAGGACCCTCCTGAGTTCTGGGGTCWCTATTTTATTAACATAAACCATAATGTGTTCATGTAGGAGCTCAGTGATACAAAAACCCTTTTTCCTTCTTTTATTWTGTAAAGTTGATCCTGTGCTGCAGATCATCGGTTTAAATGAGAAGCCTTATTTTTAATCCTAATTCAGAATTATTTGTTGTCGGCCTGAACTGAAGCCTCGCCTCCTTCATCTGCTCTTAATTCAACGTGCCATGAAACAGGTAGAAAGTCACTCCCAGTTTAAATGATTAAACCTTTTTAAGGCTTTTATCACGTTAGCAGATGTAGCTCATTGTTGCTAAAACATTTAAAATAAATAAAATGATCTTTCAGGTTTATTACCTGACTTTTATAAAAACGTTCAGCCTCTGTTTGTAGCGCAGCTGATGTAGCTCATGATTTCTCAACAAATAAATCTGATAAAGCTGCTCTAAACTATGAATATTAGGCAGAGGTGCATAACGTACTCAAAAAACAGATTGTTGGATTAACTTAAATTATGTCAATAATTTTCACTCAGCTGATTTGAACAAATGTAAAGCCACGTTCACAAYTTCTTCAAATATAAATGTGGAAATTGTTGACGTAACGTGGTAAAGTAATTCCAACAGTATGTTTTATAGTGTACTTGAACAGCATAACTAAGTAAAAGTAAAAATACCTGAACAGAAAATGAATTTGGTAAGAATAAAATTCACTGATGAGACAAGTATGAAAGTAAAAGTCACAAAAATCGGTAAAGAAAAAAATACTTTTTGACTCTAAGAAATAAACTGTTGGATTTACTGAAACAAACTGGTTCCACTAAATAAAGCTGAGTAAACTGGGCGATGTTTTCTTTTAAAGAAAATCTGTTTATTGACTCAGATTTACTCTGCTGGGTTTAGTGGAAGCAGCTAAATTCAACATCTCATGATGAGTTCAAACAAACTGAATTTGTAACAAAAAACTGGGTGTTAAATGTTAAAGTAAAAGAGTAAAAGTATGACTTTTAGGTTTTACATGTAACGAAATAATAGTAAAAGTAACAAAAGTAATAC
>NW_013953235.1:60652-62497 GCF_001266775.1 Austrofundulus limnaeus
TAACACAAGTTTATCCGTGCTAGCTGCTAGCCTCTATGATGCTAACACAAGTTTATCCATGCTAGTTGCTAGCCTCTATGATGCTAACACAAGTTTATCCGTGCTAGCTGCTAGCCTCTATGATGCTAACACAAGTTTATCCATGCTAGTTGCTAGCCTCTATGATGCTAACACAAGTTTATCCGTGCTAGCTGCTAGCCTCTATGATGCTAACACAAGTTTATCCATGCTAGTTGCTAGCCTCTATGATGCTAACACAAGTTTATCCGTGCTAGCTGCTAGCCTCTATGATGCTAACACAAGTTTATCCATGCTAGTTGCTAGCCTCTATGATGCTAACACAAGTTTATCCGTGCTAGCTGCTAGCCTCTATGATGCTAACACAAGTTTATCCATGCTAGTTGCTAGCCTCTATGATGCTAACACAAGTTTATCCGTGCTAGCTGCTAGCCTCTATGATGCTAACACAAGTTTATCCATGCTAGTTGCTAGCCTCTATGATGCTAACACAAGTTTATCCGTGCTAGCTGCTAGCCTCTATGATGCTAACACAAGTTTATCCATGCTAGCTGCTAGCCTCTATGATGCTAACACAAGTTTATCCGTGCTAGCTGCTAGCCTCTATGATGCTAACACAAGTTTATCCGTGCTAGTTGCTAGCCTCTATGATGCTAACACAAATGAATGTTCTCCTTCTCATTTACCAAAGCTGACCTCTCAGGTCGCAGGGTTAGCGGTGCCGGCCTGTCATTAATCAGATCAATTGTTGGTTTAGGAATAAAATATAGCTTCCTGCTACAAGGATGTAGCAACTGCTGGTTGAGTAAGTCTTAATTTTGTCTCATACTGCATCACAGCACCATTAACTAGAATTTAGGCTTTATGAGCTGAAAAGATCCATTTTGGTTTAATCTTAGACTAAAATCAGGTTTAAACCAGTAAAACAAGTTCAAAGATGCAAACAGATGAAGTTAAAACAGAAAAATGTTTAATTTAGTTCTCTTGTCGGCACGTGAGCTTATTTTACATGATGGAGATGAAGTGCATCCATAGTAGAAGCCCAACCGGATTTAAAAACATGCTGCATTCAGACACAATATTCAAAYAAAAACTTCTACATTTCAGCTTTTTGACCCGACAGAATAAAAAGGTAAGACAGATCCATCGCTAGATACAACAGWGGCAGCAATACACAGGATTGCCCAAACAGTAAAAGTACACGTTCCTTTAAGAAACAGGGAGAGAGAACGCGAAAAACAAAACATCTGGGTTTCAAATCCCCAATTCAAGTAGAATTACCTTTTTATTTCCTTTAGATCTGTTTGTGTTTCGGTTTGCTAAGAAATTCAAGTTCAGTGTGTAAAAAAACAAAAAACAAAAAGGAAACTGACTAAAGTCCAGATAAAAGGTGTGAAAACGTCGGCGATCGGACCCTGAATGAGCCGAGGCCCGGGTCGGAGAGGAGCGACCCCCCCCCACCACGCATGGGGAAGTATCACAACCGGCGCACTCCTTCAACGCCGGGGGGCGGGGCTTTGAAAGCAGACAGGAAGCTAACCCACATCCTACAAGTCCACGGGTGGAAATGACATCAGCAGCCTGAGGAGGAAATGAAGCGAAGTGAGGAGGGGCGGGGCTCGGCTCGAGGGGGGAGGGGCTGATGACAGCTGAGTCAGCAGGAACTGTTGTTTGACATTAAACCAAACCTGTGTGGATCAGGAGTCAGAACCTGTGTGGACCAGGAGTCAGAACCTGTGTGGACCAGGAGTCAGAACCTGTGTGGACCAGGAGTCAGAACCTGTGTGGACCAGGAGTCAGAACCTGTGTGGACCAGGAGTCAGAACC
>NW_013953235.1:63603-66485 GCF_001266775.1 Austrofundulus limnaeus
TATAAGGCAATATAGCATTGGTGCTAGCGCAAAAGCTAACAGGCTAAGCTGAGGTTCTTCTTCCATGAAGCAGCTCTGTTGTCCTCCATCCATATTTTCAGACGACTCAAACCAAGTTTGGTGTATTTTAGCCTTTCTGTGTGAAACTTACAGCTTTCTGAAACTCTTTTGGACAGAGAGCGTTGTGTATGAAACTGAGAATTGATGTCTGAGTGTCCAAAAGAAGCAGTTTTACTTTCACAACTGCAGCCTAATGACATTTCACCATGATGGACAGAGAGCAGTTTTAAGTCCATTGCCTCTGCGATGGGGGACAATAACTATGATTACAATGAAAATGTGGAATTCAGGGGAAAAAATGAAAAAAGTGGAATTTGGAAAAATAAAAACAAAAACAGAATTTGGGAAAAAACAAAACTGATTTTATACGGCCCTAGTTTCAMAGACCAACAGCCAAAAACAGAAGAAAAACTAGAAATATTTAAAAGACTTTAAAGTGTCTGTGACATGCATATCCTTCAAATACTTTGTAAAAAAATATTCTTTATATATAAGAAATTTAGCATAATACAAGATAAAATTGGTAAAAATGTGTGTAACTGACAGATTTTCTTCTTAATTTGGCTCAACTGAAACAAAACAGGAAGTGACATCGAAGGGGAACTCTGAGGAAGACAACTCCCTGGTGTTCGTTTAATGAAACAATAAGATTTGAACTCTGACACATCATCTCTCACTAACAGAGACTTACAATAAGCTAAAAAAAACATCAAGTACTTCTCTACAGTCTTTGTTAGCCGTAGTAGCACTGCTCTGTTTACATTCAGACATTCCCCTGTGACATCACTTCCTGTTATTTTACATGTAAATATCTCAAAAACTGTTCTTCTCAGTGGTGTGAAATTATTTTTGCAATATGTTATCTTTCAAAAAATTAAATCATATTTATTACAAAAGTTGATGAGTCAGGCCCTTTAAACTGCAGCTGTTTTTACCCGGTTACTGAGGATCTTCTGCACGGGTTCAGAGTCATCAAACACCACGAAACCAAAGTTGGGAAGCTTCCCTCCACTGTTGATCCTCAGCTCCAGGACCGTCCCGTACTCTGCAGGGAGGAAAAGGTTCAACACTTCAGACTGCTGGGTATGCTAATGTTAGCTTCCAGCTGATTTTAGCTCCTGTTCTGCTAACGTTAGCTTCCAGCTGATTTTAGCTTCTGTTCTGCTAACGTTAGCTTCCAGCTGATTTTAGCTTCTGTTCTGCTAACGTTAGCTTCCAGCTGATTTTAGCTTCTGTTCTGCTAACGTTAGCTTCCAGCTGATTTTAGCTTCTGTTTTGCTAACATTAGCTTCCAGCTGATTTTAGCTTCTGTTCCGCTAATGTTAGCTTCCAGCTGATTTTAGCTTGTTTTGCTAACGTTAGCTTCCAGCTGATTTTAGCTTCTGTTCTGCTAACGTTAGCTTCCAGCTTGTTTTAGCTTCTGTTCTCCTCCTTCACACCAGGTTTCCGACGTGTCGTTTAAAACGTAAACAGACTCACGTTCGAAGAACTCCTTSAGCTCGGCCTTGTCCACGTCATGAGGAACGTTTCCCACAAACAGCTGGTGAGTGTCTGGATAGCGGACCACCCTGCGCCCCTCGGTCTCACCCTGCTCACCTTCTCTCACTGCAGAAACACAAGGCTGAGTGTGAACCAGTTCTAACCAGGATCTGCTTTAGACCCATTCAGATGTGTACCTGGTCTGGGCCCTCTGTGTGCAGGAGGGGGTCCCCCAGGTCTCTGTTCTCGTGGTCTCTGGTCTCTCTGGGGTCTTTGTGTCGTGGTCTGGTACTCTGACTTTGGCTCCGCCCTCGGCTGCAACAAAAACATGATTCATGAGGAAAAAAAGAGAAAACAATCCTGCTGCTGAAAACAGGGTTCCCACAGCTTGGTCAACTTCTAATTCAAGGACTTTTCAAGGACTTTCCAGGACCAATTTTCTCAAATTAAAGAACGACGCGCAGCAGAAACTACGTACTGCAGAACGTTACAATAAACAGGTTTAGTATCATGTCAAGTCAGTGAAAAACTGAAGTTGAGTCAGAATCAACGACGTCAGTTTTTCCACCACAACAAATACCGTATGTTTGTTTTATTATTTATTTTTTTAAAAGATGATGAAAATCAGTCATGTGAACAGAGAATTTCAATCACCAAAAAACCATTCAAGGACTTTCAAGGACAAGTGTAATTTTTGGCTGTTCTCACAAACCTTTCCWGGGCATTGAATTTTTTCAAATTCACAAACTTTCAAGGATTTCAAGGACCCGTGGGAACCCTGTGAAAACTTAAATGTGATGGTCCGAGCGTACACCTGAACCCACCTGAGCTGTGGGCGTGGCTTTGACGACGTGTGGGGGGATCCCTGAGACGGGCACGGCCCCGCTGGGGGGGAGGTTCTTACTGGTGACCGACGCCCAGGAGAACGGCTGTGAGGAGTGACATCACAGGAAGTTACGTCATGTTCCTACTTTATTGCACAAAATCAAACATTAACACACAAAAAAACAATGACATTCTCATTTACAAACAATCATTTCATTTGTATTTAGAGCACAACTTCTTCAATATTATAGAGCAAGGACATTTTTTCTCATCAAAGCCCGAGAAGCAAAAAAACAAAATAAAAATAAAATTTAAAAAAACAATTTAAGGGGTTATTATCTGAAATATCTTCATTAATTCACACAATTTTTCAGCTTTTGCCTCTTAGACACCTTTCAAACAAGATTTCATTCATCAGAGCACAGAATGAGGGAGAGCATTTTGCAAATTGACATTTATGTTTATAAAATTTTGCTACAATGATTACATTATAAACAAGAAATTCCACATCATCTAGA
>NW_013953235.1:71115-75791 GCF_001266775.1 Austrofundulus limnaeus
ATATATATGTTCCTGAAGTGAATCAAACTGTGATTGAGTTGCATTGCCGAAATGTGGGTACGCGCTCAACATAAACAAAGCATTTTTTTTGGCATTCTATGTTCTAAAACAGAGGTTCACAAACTGGRGTCCCAGGACCCCTAGGGGTCCGCGAGCTGTATCTTGGGGGGGTCCTCAAAAAATTTCAATAAATTGTTAATTGGGTTTTTATTTTAAAAATATGCATATGAGTAACAATGCACTAGTAAAACAAACCTACTAAAACAAACAGAAAATACTATTCTCATGGAATTCAGGGGTTAAAGTACCTGTGACGTCAAATTTTTGTAATACATACAAATGCTTTTTCAGAAAGAGGACATTGATAAAATATTGCAAACAAAATTTCATGTCGCTGAGATGAACAGTTGTCGAGATATTTGCCTGTGAAGTAACAGGAAGTGATGTCAAAGGGGAATGTCTGTATGTGAACAGAGCTTTTCTAACAGCTAACACAGACTGTAGAGAATAATCTGATGTTTCTTTAGATTATTTTGAGTCACTATCAGAGAAATGAAGAAGAGTCAGAGTTCAAAAAATATTGTTTCAACAAACAAAGACCAGACGGTTCCTCTTTGATGTCACTTCCTGTTTCACTTTGGCTGAGCCAAGTTCAAAAGAAAATATGCAGTTATGGGACGAAATGGGTTAAAACGTGTGTATTRTTCCAACTTTCTTAAATATAAAGATATTTTCTTTGACTWTTTTGTATTTAAATAATCTGCATGTCACAGACACTTTAAAATGACAGTAAACTAAAAAGATTGAGAACCCCTGTTCTAAAAGATAAAAAAGACTCATAAAAGTAGGTTTACAATATCACACAAACTCAACGTCTCATACTATATTTGATTTATTTTTCCAACATTTTCTTCTCAGAATCCTGCAACAACTGCAAGTTTTAAAAATACTCATTGGAATGTACGGAAAAAAAAACAAATAGATGTTCCTGAAATGAATCAAACCATGATAAAGTTGCGTTGCCAAAATGTGGGTAGGCGCTCAACATAAACAAAACATTTTTATTTGCAGACTTTTCAAAACAAATTGGAAGAGAAATGTCTATCAGTAAAGGMAAATAGTCATACTTTTCCATTTCAAACAGCTCTTTCTAGTTGTTGACCTATTTTCAGCCACTTCTGCTGTTTGTTTATTTATTTATTTATTATTATTTTTCTTATTTTATGACCGATCTCAGTCTCTTTGCTAAGAATAGCTTTAAGTAAATWAAAAGTGACTTATTTAGGCAGTTCAAAACAGCTGTGTGGATTTATACCCACTTTCAAACAGCTTGTTGAAATCATCTTGTAAATTTTATTTAAAACTTGTCTGAAGTGATGTTTGTGTTGTAAAAGMTTTGTTGTGGTTTCCAGATGGAACAAAGTGAAGTTACTGACAGATCCTCACTGGAAGGAGGAGGGGCTGCAGGCTTCATGGACCCTGAGGCCCRGGGGTCCGTCTCACATTCTTGACGCTGGAGTCTGGGTGAGCGGGTGAGGATGGTGACCAGGTTCTCCAGTTGGGCTGTCTCCCGGGGGACCAGGAGCACGCAGTCCTCAGGAGGAAATGAAAACTCAGAGTTCAACACGCAGAGGTGCAGATTTACACCAGAACACAATGTTCTTTGGTTTTATGGCCTTTTAAACTCGTTTTATGAGCTCAAACATTTGATTTAAACCTCAGTGTTTGATTCTGTAACATTTATGAATCTCAAACCTTTAAATTAGGAAATAAAAGAAAATCCAAAACGAAGGTTTATGTCTGACTTTTAAATATTTAGTCATTTTTACCATTCAACCCCAAGTTTTTCACCTGAAATCTTAAAATTTAAACCCAACACCATAAATGACTTTCAAAATATTAAAATAAAAACAAATCTGTGCAGATTTTACTGAAATAGTGAGAAGATAGATGTTTGCCAGAAAGACTGGTGCTCAGGGAGTAAAAAGAAAAAGTCATGATGGACGTTTCAGTTATGATCTCAGATAAAGTTCAGGTTAAAGTCTGGTTTGTTGTGTTCTACTTTCATAATGACTGATTTTATGTTGTTTTATTTTCCCCAAGAATTCAGTAAAATGCTCTTCAAATGGCTGGAAAATCCAGAGTTCTGAGTAGATCTGTTTTAATTTTCCAGGGGGAGTATACTAAAGTTAGTTAGTTAGTTAGTTAGTTAGTAAGTAAGTAAGTAAGTAAGTAGATAGGTAGGTAGGTAGGTCAGTCGGTAAGTAGGTAGGTAGGTCGGTAGGTAGGTCGGTAGGTAGGTAGGTAGGTAGGTAGGTAGGTAGGTAGGTAGGTAGGTAGGTAGGTAGGTAGGTCAGTCGGTAAGCAGGTAGGTAGGTCGGTAGGTCGGTAGGTAGGTAGGTCGGTAGGTCGGTAAGTAAGTAAGTAGGTAGGTAGGTAGGTAGGTCGGTAGGTCGGTAAGTAAGTAAGTAAGTAGGTAGGTAGGTAGGTAGGTAGGTAGGTAGGTCGGTCGGTAAGTAGGTAGGTAGGTAGGTAGGTAGGTCGGTAGGTCGGTAAGTAAGTAAGTAGGTAGGTAGGTAGGTAGGTAGGTAGGTAGGTGGGTCGTAAGTAAGTAAGTAAGTAAGTAGGTAGGTAGGTAGGTCGGTCGGTAAGTAGGTAGGTCGGTAAGTAAGTAGGTAGTTAGGTAGGTAGGTAGGTAGGTAGGTCGGTCGGTAGGTCAGCAAGTAAGTAAGTAAGTAGGTAGGTAGGTCGGTCGGTCGTTCGGTCGGCTGGTCGGTCGGTAGGTAGGTAAAGTTTTATTTATAAAGCACCTTTCACAGAAATATTTTCACAAGGTGCTGTACAATCATTTGCAATGTAAAAATGGTGGAAAGATAAAATGAAACAGAAATAAAACATAATTAAACATGAGCAACGTAATGAAACATCAAATCAAGATTAAAATATAAAATTGTAACTCAGACACGCGGTCAATGCTGAGCAAAATATACAAAGATACACAAAACCTAGAGAATGGGGGAGAGAAAACTATATAAAACAGATAGTTGGCGAGCATTCACTATGGAGGTAGGCTGGTATTTATGGTGAAATGTTTGCTAAACACTTGAGTAAAAAAGTGGGTTTTTAGGTGTTTCTTGAAAGAGACAATGTTATCAGGGAGCGCAGATTAAAAGGGAGTTCATTCCAGAGCCTGGGGGCCACAGAAGAGAAGGACCGGTCACCACTGGTCTTAAAGCGAGTGAGGGGAACCATAAGGAGATTTTTGCTAAGGAGAATAGGGAGAATTTTATTATAATATACCCCTGGACCCCCCTAGAACTGCTTCAGTCCACACCTGCTTGTTACCAAGAACAGGCGTTCCTCAGAAAGATCTTGGCAAGTTATGAGGTAGACTTCTGGTTTTCAGTTTCAAATATTAGCGTTTTTATTTCGACAACCTAGTTTTTAAAAATAAAAATATTAAAGTCAAAACTTTTGGCTTTGGTAGGTAAATTGGCAGTGAAATTTAGAAAACCAATCAAGGAGCACCAAGTGAAACCTGAACAGATATGAAGCCGTGAGAACTTTTTCACAGTTTTATTCAGGAGAAAAATGGTTTTAGCTCTCAGAGTCAGCAGAAACATTTTATTATGGAGGGGAAAAACTCTCAGCCTGCGAGGTTTCCTCCTCATTCCAGCAGATATCTTCTCTAATATTTTCTAAAATCAGCGCAAACATACGTGTCTTTGTCACAGAAGAAACACAGATGGGGAAAAAAACAATAGAAAACAGTAAAAAAATGAGAACAAAACCCAAAGAGAGGAAAAACGGAGCAGTTTTGTTTTGTAGAAAGCAAGCAGAGGGAGCGTTTATTCAGAAACTTTATTTTCCACTTTACAGTTTGATTCTCTGGAAGAAAAAAAAGCTTCAAACTGAACTCGAATTTAAAATAAAAAAAAGCCCTGAACACATCAAAACATAGACATAATGTCAAACATGTAAATTTACATCAGAGGTTCTTTAGTTTTTGTTTACAAGGTGTTTCATTAAAAAAAAAAAACTCAAATGTTTTCTCAACAGGTTAGTACAGACTGTGCACGTTTCTCTTTTGGAAATTTTTTTTAGTGGTATAGGTAGGAAGGATCAATATTTAAAAACAAAATGAAAAAAGAGTTAGCAGTTAGCACCTTAGCTATCTTTTTTTTTTAAACTTGTGGAGGGTCAGCACCTGGTCTGGTTAGTAGAACTACGGTTTTTCTGCCGTTGGGCTGCAGCTCGTTAGAGGAACTTTAGATGACGAGGTCTTTGTCCACGTCCTCTGCAAACACAAAACCACAAAACATTCATCAGCGCAGGTCGAGGCCTTGTTAAAGGGATCCACAATAAGTTGTAACATTAATTCAATTTAAATTCAGTTTATTTACTGTATATATTAGACTTTACTTAATAAACATATATTTTACCTGTAAAATAAAGACTGTAAAAATACTGTAGGATGTTAGTTTTGTACATTTTTAAAAATATATTTTAACACGGACGGAGCCATTTTGTTTACATGCAAAGCATTCTGGGTAAATGATGACGTGGATAGGTCCTCGGTGCGAGGCTGCTAGCGAGCTATATCCACCCTGAAGGCACAGTTGATCATTATACTCTCTTACAAAAGTTGATTTCTTTTCAACGTTCATCATCTGCAA
>NW_013953235.1:75970-78405 GCF_001266775.1 Austrofundulus limnaeus
GACTCTCAGCTACTACCACGCTTCAGCTCACTACCTGTGAGCGCAGTCGTGTTTGTTTGCTTTAAAACAACAAATTATTATTTTTTTTTGTCCGTCTGGTTCTGAAAGTTTAATTAAAAACATGATATTTAACAAAACAGTCTGATGAATACGTATCTGCTGGCCTGCCGTAGCGCAGCGGCTGGTCCCGAGCCTCGGGTCGGACCGATGGTACCGAACAACAAAAAGAAACTGAACCAAAGGTTCTGTTTGTGCGAAACACAAACCTAAATGTTTGTTGTCTTTCAAATATCGTAACAAAGAGTTTAAGTAGTCTTTAAAAGTGTTAACAGCTCCATGAAAATGTAATAAATGATCACTGAATTCATTAAAGGCCCAGTTTTTGTTGGAGTTATGTTTTTAAAAGGTTCCAGGATTAGTTGTAACATTAGACTTTATTTGATAAACATTTATTTTAACTGTAAAAATGCTGTAGTTTAGTTTTGTACATTTTTAAAAATATATTTTAACACGGACGGAGCCATTTTGTTTACATGCAAAGCATTCTGGGTAAATGATGACGTGGATAGGTCCTCGGTGCGAGGCTGCTAGCGAGCTATATCCACCCTGAAGGTTAATCTTGTCTTATCAGCTTAGCCTGATAGCCTTCGTGCTAGCGCCGAGCTAATACATATATATGGTGATAGCATCGGGGCTAACACTAAAGCTAACAGGCTAAGTTGAGGTTTTACTACTACTTCCTGTTGTCTTCTTTGCAGTCTTTCACCAGTAAAAACAGCCGGTTATTGATCACGGGACTCGTGATGCGAAAAAAGTGTTTCCATTGCAGTTTTGTGAAAAACACCTATTTCAATATGGCCGAATAACCACCTCATCCTAGCGCAAAAACATTTTGTCGAAAAATGTGTTTTTTCAAAATTGACATTTCCATTAAGCAAATTTTTTTCCGAAATTCTAATTTGTGCATTTTCACGATCAATGGAAACGCAGCTAGTGATCTCGCCTCATGCACCTTCCTGACTTTGCAGTGAGATACTTTAATTTAATCACTGACATGTTCTTTTTTTTTTTTAACCTGGGCCAGTTTCCTGTCAGAGTTTGAGATGCGCGCTGTGACTCAGCAGTTTTTCGAAAAATGTTCAAAACTCAAATTGTGAACCACCGCAAACATGGAGACACTTTAAATACTCACGTTTGTCTCCAGCAGTTGCAGTCCAGTGAGGTCTTTATCATTTAATTATTTTATTTTTACTGGAGAAATCAGTTTTATAGTTCTGGACTTATGACTTTTTACACAGTTAGTGTTTGTCTGAGGCTTACTTTTTACTCAGCTTTCATGTCTACCTGTCTTATAAAGTGCTGCAAGGTTTCAAGCTCCTTTCTGCATCGAGTCCTAAAAGTCTTTTCAAAATAAAACGGAGTTCGTCTCCTCAGTGAAACCTCAGAGATGTCCGACGTCGTGGTCGGATCGACACTCACGCTCTTTGACGCCGAAGCAGGAAGCCCACTCCTCCAGGGCGATGTATTTGTCGCCGTCCAAGTCGCAGGCTTCAAAGAAGCGGGTGGTGCAGTGCTCCATGGGAATGAGAGGAGCGCGCAGGGGGGCGAGCTCCGAGTGGGTCAGGTACCTGAGAAGAAACCAACCAATCAGAACCTCGCTGAGGGATGATTATAAAAAGAACCAGGTGGTTCTGGTCTGGTTGTTTCGTACCCGTCGATGGGGTGCTGGTCCAGCTGTCCGAACTGCCAGTGGACGGGGAAGATGTACATGTTGTAGTTCTTCTCGAAGTCGCGGGCCAGCAGGTCCAGAGAGTGCTCGCCGGCTTCCAGTCTCTTCTCGTTCTCGTAGATCTTCTTCACCTGAGGGGAGGRACAGGTGTGCTTTCAAATCCACAACCTCAGCTGCATTTCCTTCACCTCATCGATTGTCAGGTAGTTTGGATTCTGGTGTTCTCTTTATTATTTATCACTTTACCTGTAACAAATTTGTTTAAAATACATCTGTACACAATTATGTTGCTGTGGACTTTTAGTTATGTTTAGTTAAAGCTGGATCTTTTAAAAATGGATTATAAGTTAAGAAAGAATTGATTGATCAATGTCATCTCTCTGTGACATGATAATAAGCTGATAATAAGCTAATTAAAGGATAATTATAAGCTAATAATAAGTCAATAATAAACTAAACTGATTATAAACTGATTATAAGATGATGATAAACATATAATAAACTGATTTTAAGCTGATCAAAAGATGATAATAAACTGATTATAAGATCATAATAAACAAATTATAAGCTCATAATAAACTAATTATAAGCTGATTATAAGCTGATAATAAACTGATTATAAGCTGATAAACTGATTATATGCTGATAATAAACTGATTATAAGCTGATAATAAACTGATTATAAGCTGATAAACTGATTATAAGC
>NW_013953235.1:80066-81561 GCF_001266775.1 Austrofundulus limnaeus
TGTCCTGCGTCTGACCTCAAAGTGCACAAGCTTCAAACTTCAGCGTTGGCTGCGATTTTGAAGCTGAAATCGCGTTCGGTGTGAACGCAGCATTAAGCAGTTCTGTGAAGGACAGCAGCAGAATGACCTTTTTCCATGTCTGGAGTCAACAATCCAGAGTCAAGGTTCAGAGTCTGTTCTCACCCTGAGCTTCTGCTTCTCTGTCAGCAGGTTGTTGTCCTCGTCGCGCTCGTACAGAGTCACCAGGACGTTCTTCAGCCAGTCCCTCATCCTCAGAGGGAACTCGTTCAGCTCGTTGTCCATGCAGGGCTCGATGGCTGCGCAAAGAAAAAACCTGTTTTTAACAACAGCTTACACAAACTGAAAACTACAAGATGCACAGGAAGTGTTTGGAACATAATCTAAGTCACATTTTCAGTTGTTTTTTTGTTTGTTTCTCATTTTTATCACCACAGAGTTTTATTCTAAATGTTGAAATGATCTGACAGGTTTGATTTTCCCTCACAGCGACAGTCTGAATCCTGTTTTCTCTGTGTTCTGATCTCCGTTTGACCCGCTCAGCCTGGCTCCTCTCCTCTCTCTGCGAATCGTTTTCAGCCTGCGTGTCTGAACGGGGCCCACGGGGGCCCAYGGGGGCCCGGCGCCGCAGCTTTTTTTTTCAACTTTTCACACGAGCGAGAAGAAGCTGAGTCATCAAAACACACGTCTCCTCGATTCATGGAGTCATCCAGGAGGAAGACGGATCAAATTAGGATTTAATCTGAGAGGAGTAACAGTAGATTCACTCCTTCATCAGGGATTTTATAAACAGAAGGAAATTACAGAACATYACTTTTAAACAACAAGGAAGCAAAACTATAAAAAAAATCTGATAAAATTAAAACCAACGAGACGAGAATCTGACAGGAATCCAAGAAAAACTTTAAACCTCTGACTCGAGGCAGCTGAGGTGATGGGTCTTTTAAATAAATTGTAAATAAAATGTTTCTACAAGCCAGAAAACGTAACCCCCTTTATCAAACTGGAGTGGATCGGTCTGGAAGCAGGAGGGGGCGGGACTTGAAGCACCTTAAAGGAACAGTAACAAAAGCTGCTCAAATAAGGAGAAATTCAGACCAAAGCTTTGTAGTTCCTCTTTATGAAGACCCTAAATTAATGATTTAAATGTAAAAAAGAAGGATTTAAAAGCATCAAACGTCTACTTTAAAATAAACGTAAAATTTTATTTTATCATGTTTCAAATTAAAGTTGAAAACCCATGTCCGGAGGGGAMCCTTTAACAGGATAGACAAGTTTTTTTGTCCAAAATGAACAAACTTAAAACATTTAAAATAATGAGAAAAGTTCAGACAATTTTAAATCTTTTATTCTGTTTGTTTTAAACGTTTTCCACTTGCTACTGGTTTTGAAATATTTTTAAATATATTTGTTTCTGGTTATTTGTTTTTATTCATTTATTTATTTATTTTACTTAACCAGAAAGATATCTTTCTAA
>NW_013953235.1:82801-85487 GCF_001266775.1 Austrofundulus limnaeus
ACAAAAAACTATTAAATTACAATTAAATTTACATCATGATAAATAAAAGAAAATCAGGAAACACCCATAAAAGGTAAGATAGGACTAAAATATAGTAAGAAATCAGTTAAAACATTTACAAACAAAATGTTTAGATAAAATAAGTAGTTTTTTTTATTTTTTGTGTTTGGTTGAGAAAATAGTGACAAAGAAAACAGAAAATCTGTGACAAGGTTTTTTGCAGAAAGATTTAAACTACCTGAGAACCTCTAAAATATCAAATGTCTTTAGAAAAGCTCGTTGTATCTTAAAGTGCTGCCTGTCTGGTGCAGACTCACATTTGCAGGGTCCGATGTAGTCCAGGTGCAGCTTGTGGCCCTTCTTGGTCCCTTCCAGGGTGCATTTGGTGGCAAAGAAGTGGCAGGAGGTGTCGTAGGTCTTGTTGTCGGTGCCGCAGATCTGAAAACAGGAAAAGTTGTTTCACCCGACTCATCAACACGTGTTTCTAATGAATCCGTTACACCGATAACAGAATCAAAGTGGAGTGATGCTGAAGCTTACGTGCTCAAACTCCCCCTCGGCCGCGGGGCAGGTGGAGGGGTCCTGGCACACACACATGGGGGTGTTTCCCTCATCCACCTCACACACTTTGCCCTTCTTGCAGTGATAGTTCAGGCAGGGATCTGTGCAAAAGTAAAAATAAAAAATAATGAATGCAAAAGCTGAGCTAAAGGCAGCAACTTTCCTGGAGCAACAAGAACTGCGAAGCAGTTGTAACCGGGGTCCAAGCCCATTTATGCATGTCAGCTTTGGCTCGTGTCGTTTCCAGCATCCTGTCGACCTTGTGTACCAGAGGATTGTAGCACGATGGGGAGTTTTTATAATGTCTGTTTGAAGCTTTTTAGTTTAGAACAGTGATTCCCAACCTTTTTTGACTTGTGTACCCCCGTGAACCATTTTGTCACACCACTAGCACCCCCGCTATTATACAAAATGATGATTCTCCAAAACTATAATGTACAACAGCTGATTATTAAAGGAAACTTATTTATTTAAACCCCTAGAACATTTAGTTCTCAGGCATTTTATTCTTTTTAACTCAAAATAAACCTAAAGATAAAAACGTTGCCTTGAAAATGAATAAGTATTTAAATAAATAAAACAGGTGATGGCAGGTGAAGGAAGCAGCAGCAGAGTTGCCAAATGAGCAAATTCCACGAGAGTGCATATTTTATACAAGATTCCATTTTGTGTCAGTTTCATGATTTTGTTTGCATATTCCGCACTGCTGAAATCATAGGGCTCTACATATCCTAATCCTATTTTTATTTATTTKTTTAAACACCTGGGATATTTTTCCACGTGCCCCCTGTAATATGCTCATGTAACCCAAGGGGTACACTTACACCTGGTTGGGAAACACTGGTCTAGAAGACCTGAAATGTTTGCGTSAAACTAAAATAAAAAATAAAAATCAAAGAGCAGATGTTTGTTAAATTATAGCCTGAAAATAAAAGATGAAGGAAATTATTGGTTGGAATACAGTTAAAGCTAAAAATCTAAATAAAATTCATAAAACTTTATTTAAAAATAAAACAATCCTGATCTTTTGGTTTGGTTCAGTGTTTAAAGCAGAGATCTAAATAAACGGCAGGACGTTTTAGTCCTCTGTTGGTTTTGGACGGTTGTTGCTGTTTGGGTTTGTCTGCGGCTCAGCTGCCTTCTCATGTTGGGTGGAACCTGTAATCACAGCTGTCTGCTCACAGAACCAGGCGCTCTGTCATTACGCCTCTATTGCTCAAATAAACCCAGAAACACGAAGCTAAATCAAACACTTTGAGGCGTCTGCAGCCAGCGCACGTCAGATTTTCAGACATGTCAGTAAAGTTGGGTTTTAAACCATCGTATTGTGGACTTTTCCTCCCTGCGGGAAGATTTAATTCAATCTTTGAAATGTTTTTAAAAAGTTTGAAGGATTTATGGCTTAATTTTAGAGACATAAAGCATAAAATAAATCACTTTAGAGGAAGATTTAAACCTTTCAACGCATTAAAATGTTGATATGTTTGTGTTGAGTTGAGCTGCTTCCTGTGAACTCACTCTCAGCAGCAACATCTTCAACCACGTCGATGGCCTCGTCGAACTCTCCAACCTCCACCTGCACTGGGTTGGTGCCCACCTCAGTCTCCTGGGGAACAGAGGGTCGGAGGTCAGAGTCTGAGCAGAAATAAGAAACGAACACACCGTCCCCCTGATCTGTTAAAGCGTTCAGCTCCTGCACAGCTTCAACCCAAACCACCTAACTACCTGTGGTTGTTCTGAAATTAGTCCACCCTGCAGTCCAAGCCCCCGCCTGGCAGACCACAAYATCCAGCAATAAGAGGCAGCTGGGTCCACATGTGGTGAAACCATAAAAAATAAAAAAATAAAAACTCTAAAGGCATCTTGACCAAATCCTCTGTGGCTAAAATTATCAGGAATCTCTGGTCCCTCTGGACCTCTGGAGCAGAGAACCAGAAAAYGTTCTTCCTCTCTTTCTTAATTTTTAATTTTCAGTGTTCATTGACAATGCAATGCACACTATTGTGATTCGTTTCCCATCYAAGTCATCTCCACTTTGGCACGCTTCTCCTCCTGCATACTTTGTCCTAGAGCTGCCATCGTAATTTGTTTCTGTAAAGCTCCTGTGCCAAATGATGGCTATGCC
>NW_013953235.1:86662-88069 GCF_001266775.1 Austrofundulus limnaeus
ATATATAATTTTCCTTTTTACTTGTGCACGCATTTGTGTCTCAAATGATATTTTTTATTGCTAATTTTTCCCACAAGTCTTTTTTATTTGCATTTGTTGTTTTTACATTTCTCTGTCTCCTGTTTTTACTTTACCTTATGCATTTCTGCCTCATTGTGTAAATAAGGTGGGTGGAGCTTCTTGGGTCAGCTCCCCTCCTATTGGTCAACAGACAGGAAGTAGCAGGATACGCTTGTGCCGCTTCAAGTTTAAAGTTTAGTCTAAAACAAAGGCGCAGGTGAGTGTTTTCCTCCTTACCTTTATTTCTGACTAAACTTTAAGCTAAACTGACGTAGAAGCAGCACGGTAGATCTGCACATGGATCCTGCTACTTCCTGTCTGCTGACCAATAAGAGAGGAACTGATCCAAGAAGCTCCACCCCCCTTATTTACATAATGAGGCAGAAGTGCATAAGGTAAAGTAAAAACAGGAGACAGAAATGTAAAAACACATAAAGACTGGAAAAAGATATCAAAAACTAAGCTGGAAAAATAAATATGAAGGTCAACTAGAGAATTTGCATTTCGGGCAAAAATGCTAGTGTGAATGCCTCCTGCTGATAACTTTAGCTGAAGAACAGCTGAGAAACAAATTGATGATGTCACTGATGTAATAGATGATGTAACTTATGTGACAGATGATGTCACTGATGACATCATCATAACCTAAATTGTAAAAATTGAAATTGCGTAAAAAGTATACAGATTAAAGATTCTAAAAGTCGTAGCCGCAATTTCCTGAATGAGCTGAACATTTTGATAYATGAAWAGTTTAAGKAGCACAAAAATTGTGGAAGGAGAAGCGGTCCAAAAAACACACGGAAGAAACTGGAATAACTAGACATGGGTTTTTACGATGTAAAAACAAGTGCGCATTGCCATGTAGCATGCCTTTGTCTGCAGCAGTGGAGTTGCAGAATGAACTTTGACCAAGTTCAAATGTATTTTCTACACCAGCTTGTGCTTGTGAAGTCAGCAGGTGTTTGTAGCGAGCATAATTGTGTAACAATATGATGTGTGTAGAG
This sequence comes from Austrofundulus limnaeus, assembly GCF_001266775.1. Lineage (NCBI taxonomy): Eukaryota > Metazoa > Chordata > Actinopteri > Cyprinodontiformes > Rivulidae > Austrofundulus > Austrofundulus limnaeus. Next base: position 87,727 of record NW_013953235.1, read on the forward strand.
ATTTTTTAGTAAAAGTTGCTGTAGCTGGGGTTTGAGCCCTGATCACCCACATGAAAGCCCATGGCATTAACCATTAGACCATTTGAGCTGTGGCAGAGGGGATTGCCAGGAGTTGGTTTGTATGTGTGCCGAAAGGGGCCACATTGCCAATGCAATCATTGACACTAAACTGCAATATATTACAACAATAGGACAACATTAAGACAGTATTACAATAAAACATTAAAATACAATCATATTAATACTGTAATCACTGAACTACTGAGTTTAAATATTATGAAACTATTGTGCAGTACCATATTGTGTAGATGCAGCAGGGGGCAGTATTGCACCAATACAAGGC
>NW_013953235.1:88224-90145 GCF_001266775.1 Austrofundulus limnaeus
CATTAAAATTTCAAAAACTATAAGTTTTACAGGCACCAAAATGCATAGCCATCATTTGGCACAGGAGCTTTACGGAAATAAATTACATTGGCAGCTCTAGGACAAAGTATGCAGGAGGAGAAGCATGGCAAMGTTGAGATGACTTGGATGGGAAACGAATCACAATAGTGTGCATTGGCAATGCACACTGATGAAGAATAAAGAGAAACATGAAAACAATAGTGTGAATGCTGGAGGCTTTCACACTATTATATTATAAAACATGAGGTAAAGTTATCCTTTTTGAAATTTAATTGGTGCATTTTAAGTGTATTTATTTATTTTTGCTTTTATTTCTATTTATGTCAGTTTCGGTCCTCCATAATAAAGGAGGTGTCTGTAAGGTTTGTATGTAAATCCTATCAGGAGAAGGTCTCCCTTTAATTTGTGGGTCCTGGGTTTTTAGCAAGTCTTCTGTTAAATCAAAATCTGCTGCTTCTGTCTGTATAAGCCCTAAAACTGCTCAGTTTCAAGTTAAAAATCCTAGTTTTTATGTTTTCATTGAATCTTGGCTGTCTGGACTGGGTCAGGAGGTAAAGCAGGTGGATTTGGACCTGAAACTGTCAACGACATACTGATCTGGTAAAAACTGATGGAAGGTGTCTGACCTCTGCCTCGTTCTCACAAACTGTTGTCTTCAAGGAAAATAAACATTTGATGTAAACAGACTTTAAGACACACGGAGACAGGAAGTCCTCGAGGATGGACCGTCACACTGAGACACAAAGACAGGAAGACTCACAGGAGCAGCCAAGGCGTGGCCGGCCAGGCACAGGACGAAGACTATCCACACCCTCATCTTCAAAGTCTGAAAGACAGAAATCATTTTTATTTTCTTAATTTTACAGAGAGWAACATGAAAAATAAACCATAAAATATTGTCTTTAAATCATCAAAGGAACAAGTCGACAGACTCTGTGTGAAACCGATAAAAAGCCTCTCTGTCGGTGTTTCCTCTTCCTCTCGTCTCAAAGATAAAATTAAAGATCTTTTCTTCGGTGACGGAGCATGGACACGTTTAGTCTTCCACACAATCTCCACAATCAGCTGAGTTTCAGACAACGTTCGGCTCATGAGGGAGAGCTTCATCTGASATCTGAGCTGATCTGCAAACAGCCGACTGTAACTTTCCTTTTCGTCTGCTTTCACAGAAACGTCTCCAGCAGACCGATGGAGGTGAAATGATCTGYGAGATGAAGGAATTCTGAATTCTTCTCTCGGGATGAAAAGGATTCTTGATGCGTCTGAACAGGACGACATGTTCTGACACGAGCCGAAAACACGTCTGAGATGCTGGCGACAAATCTGTGATGGAAACGAGCCGACAACAGTTAGCTTCTGAGTTAAAACTAATTCTGTCCGAGAAAAGGCTGGAAAACATGATTCACTAGTTCTCTAGCTTTCTGCTTCTTTTAGCTTTCATCTAATGTTCTGCTGGTTTTAGCTTGTAGCTAGTGTTCTGCTTCTTTTAGCTTTCATCTAATGTTCTGCTAGTTTTAGCTTGTAGCTAGTGTTCTGTTTCTTTAGCTTGTATCTAATGTTCTGCTAGTTTTAGCTTGTAGCTAGTGTTCTGTTTCTTTTAGCTTTCATCTAATGTTCTGCTAGTTTTAGCTTGTAGCTAGTGTTCTGCTGGTTTTAGCTTGTAGCTAGTGTTCTGCTTCTTTTAGCTTTCATCTAATGTTCTGCTGGTTTTAGCTTGTAGCTAGTGTTCTGCTTCTTTTAGCTTTCATCTAATGTTCTGCTGGTTTTAGCTTGTAGCTAGTGTTCTGCTTCTTTTAGCTTTCATCTAATGTTCTGCTGGTTTTAGCTTGTAGCTATTTTCTAACCGTATTTTGCTTCTTTTAGTAGCTTGGAGATATTGTTCTGCTTCTTTTAGCTTTTA
>NW_013953235.1:92068-93679 GCF_001266775.1 Austrofundulus limnaeus
GTTTTAGCTTGTAGCTAGTGTTCTGCATCTTTTGACTTTTAACATTTTTGTTTTAGCTTGTAGCTTTAATGTTTGACTACTTTTTGGCTATTTTAGCTTGTAGTTAGTTCTGGTTTAGCTTGTAGTTATAACGTTTGGCTACTTGCCTCTATTTAGCTTGTAGTTAGTTCTATTTTAGCTTGTAGTTAGTTCTGGTTTAGCTTGTAGTTATCTCTGACCAGATAAATCAGTTGTTTTATTTCTCTCCTTTAAACAGATTTTCACTTGCTCTAAAACAATAATAATTAAAAAAACATATCTTTAGTTTCAAAACAAGATTTTTCTTTATTTTAAGCAGGAGCTGCTAATAGATTTTAGCTCTCGTGTTAAATTAATGTTGGTTGTTTCTAAAAGGTGATGCCATTAATGATCTGCAGGGATTTTTTTTTTTTTTTTAAGCAGAGCTAAAAACAAGTTTTGCTTCTGGAAAAGTTGAGATGTGTGGACGTGAGGAAACAAACAAACAAACAAACAAACAAATGTTTTCCTCCACAGAAGCTGTTTGGTTTGGAGGAACACGGCGTCGCCTCACAGTTTAATCAGCTCGGCAGAAGTGACGTAAGAGCAAAACAACATTATTTTAGTTGGAAAGTGTCTGTCATGTCCAAACAGGAGCCAGGCTCATAAAGAGGCTCCTTTTCCCCACAAATATATTTAACTTGGGCTGGTTGGGTGAGCCAGTGGAAAGAAAACAACCTGCTGACTGTAAACAGCTCAGGTAAACAACTCTGAGGACGGAGAGGCCTTTCTGCAGAGTTTAAAGGGCGTGTGACATCAAATTTTTGTAATAAATATGAGAGCATTTTTGGAAAGACAACATTAATTGCACACTAGAAAACAATTTTCACTCCRCTGGGATGAACGCTTGTTGAGATATTTGCATGTAAAATAACAGGAAGTGATGTCAAAGGGGAGTGTCTGCATGTGAACAGAGTCTTATTAAAACAGCTAACAACACAGATTGTAGAGAATTATTTTTTTTATTATTTTGAGTCACTGTCAGGGACAGATATTATTTCAATAAATAAACACCAGAGAGTTCATTTTCTTAAATATTTCCCCTTTGAGGTCACTTCCTGTTTTACTTTTGCCGAGCTAAGTTAAAAAAAAAATAAGCCAATTATGGGACAAAATGGGCAAAATTTTGTGTATTGTGTCAGATTTCAAGATGTTTTCTTTGACTTTTTGTATGGAATATGTCACAGCTGCTTTAAGGTCCAGGATTTTTTTCTACAAACTAAAATAAAACGTATAATTTTAGCTCCAAACAGCCTTTTCTTCTGAATGATTCAGTTTTCTGCTGCAAAAACAAACAAAGCTGTTTTTTCTTTTCTTCTGTTTTTCTCTGCAGAGATGAAGTTTCCTCTGAGTTGCAGGAACAAAGAGCTGTTTTTACAAAAAAAAAAAAAAAAAGGCACCCGGATCAGGGAGCACAAAGAGCGGGCCCGTGGAGGAGAACTCCGGATCTTTGTGGAGGTATTTGTCATGTGATCTCTTCGACTCACCCCCCCACACACACTCACACACACACACTCACACAATCACACTCACACACACACACACACACACACA
>NW_013953235.1:94606-106165 GCF_001266775.1 Austrofundulus limnaeus
TCCCTACCCACTTTGATGCATTATTCAAATTTCGCCTTGGGGCGGAGTTATCTTTTCACAGGGGGGAGTAAGATACAGTTTAAAGTAAAAGTCTGTTCCAGACTGAAATCAAACTGTAAACAAACCAAAAGCAGCTCAGATGTTTAAGGAGAGTTTCCTCCAGATTCTGGAGTTTTTTAACTCAAAAACTCAGATCAACAGACCGCCGAGCTGCACTTCCTCCAAACCTGCAGCGAGTCTGAACCACGGAGAACATTTCTGYCTGCAGACAGGGATAATCCTGACGTTTAAAGTTTTAAAAACAGCTGGTAACCGGTTAGCATGGCAACCGGCATTCCTTTACATGGGAGTCATCAGAGGAGGAGGAGGAGGAGGAGGAGGAGGAGTGGAAAAATGCTGCCATTTGCTCCGTTTGGATTTAGTGAAGCTTTTTCCATTCTTTTTCTTTAATTCTTTGTTTGTTTGTTTGTTTTTCACAAACAGAACAGAAATATTTCAATCAACGAAAACAAATAAAAACAGTTTTTTTCATCCAAACAGAAACTTTTAAACGTGTTTTATTCTTCCACACGAGGAGAAACAAGCAAGAAATTCTTCAGATGCTTCCATCAGTCCTCGAAGCTTTAATACCCCTCCTCCTTCTCTTCCTCCTGATGATGATGATGATGATGATGATGATGATGATGATGATGATGATGATGATGATGATGTGGCACAATGACTCCACAGACAGAAACCCTGCTAATCACAGAATCTTTACCTGCAGGGAGTCGTTTTCTTTGCAGCCTTTATTCAGTAGAAATACTCAGGTTTCACACAGTAAAACCAGACGGTTGTTTGTAAAAATCAGTTTGGGAACAAAGAGGAAAGTTAGAAGTTGCTGCTTTAGACAACAAACTAAATAATAATAATTAAAATAATTAAATCCATGAGGGGAAAATGTTTCAAACCTCATTTTTTTTCATCTTTAAATCCTGATCGCTCTCACAAATATCTCACAAAAAATCAGGATCTTTAATCTGAGGAACCAAATCGATGAAAAGCTCAGCGAGTGTTTTTTGCTTTGATTGGAAAAGGCGTCTTACCGTCAGCCTTGCAGAGCAGGAGAGAAGTCAGCCGTGCGCGGGGCCCCAACGATCTGACGCACTCACCGCCTCACGCCCAACACAGTTCTAGTGGGACGTCCCAGTTTGGACCGTTTCCTCCCTCCTTCCTCTTAGCCCCCTCCCCTCCTCGGCTCCTTTGGGCCCAAAGGGACTGGTTCTGTTCCCACAGACGGTCTGAGGCCTGACGTGTTTGATTCTGTGAGGGCTCCTACATGCAACGTGGAAAATAATAATATATATTAAAAAACACAAAAAGAAATGTTGCTTTAAAGCACAAACTGAAGGCCCGGGGTGCCAAATCTGGCCCTCATCATAATTTTATCTGGCCCCAAAGGGACTGGTTCTGTTCCCACAGGTAGTCTGAATAAAATGTGTTTTATGTGAGGGCTCCTAAATGCAATGTGGAAAATAATAATAATAAAAAAACACAAAAATAAATGTTGCTTTAAAACACAAACTGAAGGCCCGTGGGCCAAATCTGGCCCTAATTATCATTTTATCTGGCCCCAAAGGGACTGGTTCTGTTCCCACAGACGGTCTGAGGCCTGACGTGTTTGATTCTGTGAGGGCTCCTAAATGCAACGTGGAAAATAATAATAATAAAAAAACACAAAAATAAATGTTGCTTTAAAAAACAAACTCAAGGCCTGTGGGCCAAATCTAGCCCTCATTACAATTTTATCTGGCCCCAAAGGGACTGGTTCTGTTCCCACAGATAGTCTGAACAAAATGTGTTTTATGTGAGGGCTCCTAAATGCAACATGGAAAATAATATTATCAAACTCAAGACCCGTGGGCCAAATCTGGCCCTAATTATCATTTTATTTGGGCCCAAATGTAATGTTTTAAAAATAAAACAGTTTTATAATTTCACTCTTTTTTATGTATTTATGCAGTTTAAAGTAAAATTATTAAATTTTCAGTAACATATTTTCTTTTACTGATTTGGTCATTTGTATTTCTATAAGAAAAAAATGTTTTAAAAACATTTTATTCAACAAATATTGACAGCGTTGGCCTTCTTGTGTAAGTGAGTTTGATCCTCCTGCTGTAAAAGATTTCTRGATGTATTTTTTTTTTACTCAGTCCTTCCTGCTCAGTGATCACATCATCCTCATCATTTCTTCCCTCAATGTAAATTAAAGTTTTTAGCACTTTTTATCAGATCTTTGTTCTAACTCATCTTAACGTTAAAAACTGATGAGAAAACCAACCCTGTGATGGAGACACGCTAACATTTCCACTCTGGAGGTCAAAGGTCAGACTCCAGCTCTGCGCTCGTGGTCTGACTCAGTATCTGGATCAGGACCTGGTTCTGACTGGAACTGTTGGGACAAATTCAACTCTCAAGTGTAATCATTGAAATGACTCAACCCCATTCAAGATGGCCGCCACGGCTAATTAGCCTTAGCTAACACAGAAACGTGGACCTCCTGGTCAGGTTTCCAGATRCTGAGCTCAGGTTTGTTGTTTGTGTAGCTGAGAGTTGTCTCCAGATTTACCTGTTTCTGTGGGTGATTCCTTTAAAGAATTAAACTTTTTATCTGGTTGTGTTTTTGAATTTATATTAATAACTATAAACTTTTTATCTTTGTCTTTATTATTCTTTAACTGTTCCGTATGTTCTTTGGCACCTTTCTCTTTCCACAAAAAMCCCCCTGAAAACAAGCAGTTACAGTAAGTAAAACACTAGATAAAAGCTAAAAGAAGCAGCAGATAGAAGCTAAAAGAAACAGAACATTAGCTACAAGCTACAAAAAAGCTAAAATAAACAAAACACATGGATAGAAGAAAAACACAAAAACAAGCTAATTTTGTTCTGGTTCTGCTCTTTTTTACTTTCTTGTGCTATTTCTACGTTTTTGCTAATTTTAGCTTTTCTCTGCTGTTTCAGCTATAATTCTACTTCATGCTTTTATTCTTCTATTTTCTACTTTTTGTGCTTATTTCTGCTATTTATGCTTCTTACAGTTGTTTTCTACTATCTTCAGCTACTTGCAACAACTTTTGCTAAAATGTAGCTGTTATTAGCTAAAGTTAGCTTTTTTAGGCTAAATTCACATTATGGTGGCTGTTTCATCTTTTTTCTGCTTGGTTCAGCAAACTTGTGCTCCTCATGCTTCCTTGTGCTAAGTTAAGATTTTCTAGCTATATTTTAGCTGTTTTACTGCACATTTTGGCTGTTTTAGCTATTTGACAACAAATTGAAACAATTGATTTTGTACTTATATTCTTGTTTGTTCTACTATTTGACATGTTTACATTGCTGTCACCGTGCTAATTTCAACTTGTGTCTGCTACCTTTAGCTTCTTTTTATGCTAATTTTAGCTTTTTTTCCCTGTTGTTTCAGCTACAATTCTAATTCTTTCAGCTATTCTTCTATTTTTCTACTTCTTACAGTTGATTTCTGCTATATTCAGCCACTTGCAACAATAGCATTTAAATTTTTTTATTCTTTTTTTCTACAAATTTTATATTTTTACACCCCTTTCACCATCTGGGTGCTACCTTTTGTTTGGTTTTATGCTAATTGTAGCTTTAGCTTTTTTCCAGCTGTTTTAGCTATTATTTTGCTTCTTTTTGCTCTTTGTGCTTCTTTCAGTTTTTCAGATTGAACTGGCATCAACAGTTTTGCTATAAAACATTTTCAGCTAAAGTTTTCACACTGGAAACGCAGTTACTTTAGTTTAATTTAATGTCATCAGCAGCTTTTATCTTTAATCTGTTTTCACTTCAGTGAAATCAAAGAAAATCTCGGCACTAAGAGAAGATTTCTCTGATTTATTTTCTGCAGTTTCACATAATTTCCACAAAGTTCCAGCATGTTTCTGCTCTGAGTCGTACGTGTCGTCAGTTCAGCTCAGTTTTATGGGTCTGGGTCCGAACACCTGCCGTCTGCAGCGCAGACAGAGAACAGGCCTGTTTCTGCTCCTGTCTGCTCCCACAGATGATGTGACGAACAGCTGGCTGAGGAGGAGGAAGGAGGGGGAGGGAGCTGCGCTGCAACGTGGCGTTTTCCATTTTGCCTGGACGTCCGGCTGAYGATGAGGAGGAGAAAGAAAAGGAGGTGGTGTTTGTTACGTGACAGCCTTTTCTTCCTCCTCCTGTCTCTCCTCTCACACCCTGCTGCTGCCATCCTCACCCTCTGCTGGAAACGTGGCAGAGCTTTTCTGTAAAACTGTAATTACTTTTTTTTCTGTCTTTCTTCCCCTCCTCTGGTGTTTCTAAACGGTTTAACTCTGCAGGTTGGTTCATGTCTGGATGTGAAAAGCAGTGAAATCAGCACCTGAGCAGCTCGSTGCCACGTCAACAAGACAAAATAATAATWTAATAAAGAAAATTTAACATCTGGAGGAAAAAAAACCCACTCTGTACCCAGATAAATACAGATATTTAAAGTATTTTAGTATTTTCACTTCCAGATGCTGACTGATCGAAGGCAGCTTGAATTATTTTAAAGTTTAAAGGAAAATGACGCAGTTAGCTGTTGTTGTCCTGCTGGACCCGGTTCAGTCACAAACATGGATCTTTTGGTCCACAGAGGACCTCGTGGTCCACTCAGTGACTGCAAGGAGCCCAAATCATCAACCCTCCACCACCGTGCTGACAGCTGATGTTTGTGCTCCTTTAGCTTAGTTGCTTCTATAGCATTCTGCTGTTCTTAGCTTTTATTTAACGTTGTACTTATATTAGCTTGTTTTTCAGCTTGTTTTCTGCTTCTTTTAGCTTTTAGTAGCTTGAAGTTAATTTTCTTCTTGTTTGCCGTGTTCTTAATGTTCTGCTTCTTTTAGCTTCTAGCTATTTTTTTAGCCATCGTTCTGTTAGTTTATAATGTTCTTTTATAACTTGCAACTATTTTGCATCCTTTAGTTTATAGCTGTTCTGCTTCTTCTAGCTACTAGATGCTGCTTCTTTTAGCTTCTAGCTAATCTTCTTTTTAGCCAATGTTCTTTTAGTTTAGAATGTTTCGCTTTTATAACTATAGCTTATAGCTAGTGTTCTGTTTTCTTTAGCTACTAGCTACTGCTTCTTTTAGCTTCTGGATTATATTTTAGCTGATGTTCTGCCTATATTAGTTTATAATGTTTTACTTTTACAACTTGCAGTTATTTTGCATCCTTTCTATCTAATCTTCTTCCTGCTGTAAATGAGCTTGTTTTCAGTTATTTTATCTTCTAGCCATGTGCTTTGTTTATTTTAGCTTTATGTAGCTTGTAGCTAATGTTCTGCTTCTTTTAGCTTCTAGCTGTAGACTGCAGGTATTGCTGTCAAGATACAATCACCTGTTTTATTTTTCCCCTTTATTTTACATTTGTTTTTGTACTATTTTGATACATTTGGTTAGCATTTAGCTAGCCTTTAGTTAGCATGTAGTTAGCATTCACCGGTTTCAGCAGAAAATGCTGATTTTCTTGCAGAGAATTTAGACATTTTTTATTGCTCTGCTGGAGTCCTGAACCCTGATAAACTCTGTGTGTGTGTGTGTGTGTGTGTGTGTGTGTGTGTGTGTGTGTGTGTGTTATGACTCTGCTCTCTGGTTTACACGTCACCAAACTGCTGACATCGTCTGTTTTGACTCACTTTATAATTTAAACAGAAATACTTGATCCTGATTGGCTGTTTTTGAGTCTTATTCAGGACTTTCTGGGTTTGAAGAAGCTTTCAGATTGTTTTTAAGTCTCATCATCTCCTCTCCAAGACGTTTTTTTATCTTCCTCTCTAGACATTCTTCTTTCTGTGAGTGGATTCAGGAAACCTGGTCGGCGAGTCGTTTCCAAACCCTCACAGATCTGAGGCGCAGTGTTAGCGGTGAGCTCCTTCTCTGTCCTCGCTGTAATTACAGCCTGAAACCCTCCATCAGGAGGACATGTCCAACAGACGGTTTGGAAGGAAGACTGAAGAATCTGCTGCTTTTCAAGCACAGCGTTGAAGTTTTTTTTTTTTTTTTACAGTTTTAGTCTTTCTGAGCGTCAGAACTTTTACAGCTCTTTAAAGATCAATTTAAACGAAGCTCTCAGACCCATGCAGCATCGTAAAAGCTAAATAAGTTGTTCTATTTCAGCTGCATTCTTAAAACATTTGGTTTTAAACATGTTCTTCGGAGCAAAAAGAAGTTGGAAAACTGGCCTGTAATCAGTGTGCATTGGCAATGCACACTATTGTGATTCGTTTCTCATCCAAGTCATCTCCACTTTGGCACGCTTCTCCTCCTGCATACTTTGTCCTAGAGCTGCCATTTTAATTTATATCTTTAAAGCTCCTGTGCCAAATGATGGCTATGCCTTTTGGTGTCTGTACAACTTATATTTTTGGAAATATTAATGTTTAAAAATTTATAATGGCAGTCAATGGAGCCTTGTATTGGTCCAATACTGCCTCTGCTGTATCTACTCAGTACTGAACCATAGTTTAATAATATTTAATCTCAATAGTTCAGTGTTTACAACACTAATACGATTGTATTTTGATGTTTTACTATAATATTGTCCTAATATTGCTTTATTGTTGTAATATTTTTCAATTTAGTGACAACCATTACATTGGCAATGTGGCCACTTTCTGCACAYATACAAAYCAAACCCTGGCCTCATTCTCTACCACAGCTCTAATGGTCTCATGGTTAGTGCCATGGACTTTCATGTATGAGATCAGGGTTCGAAACCCAGTAACTTTAACAGAAAATCTCTACAAACGTCATATTGTCACACAATTACCTTAATTACAAACACCTGCTGACTTGACAATGCACAAACTGGTATAGAAAACACATTTGAACTTGGTCACATTTCATTCTGCAAGTCCACTGCTGCAGGTAAAGACATGCTACRTGGCAATGCACACTTGTTTTTACATTGTAAAAACCCATGTCTAGTTGTATTTGTGTTGCAGCAGGAGGAAGAGGAGGGTCAGACCGACTGAAGGAGTCAAAACATCCATTAAAGTCTGTCGGCGCGCAGCAGCAATCACTGCAAAACTCAGCTTTGATGATTGTCTCTAACAGTTTGAGCAACAATCAACTGAAGCAAGTTCAGACAGAAGAGTGGCTCAAAACCTGGACTTTTGTTTCTTCGTCTCAGTTCATGTCCCAGTGGACACCGGCCGTCTCAACCTTTGTTCCACAAATTATCTTCTAGGTGGTGGGCCACCCAGAAGGTTCTGTAAAAACATGTTTATCTTTAGTCAGGAGACCACGTTTTACAGTTCAGTCATAGTTGGAGGAAATAAAAGAGAGGATTTTATGAAAGCAGCACTTTTTGGAGTCATAACTGAAACAAGAGAAATTACATTTCCTGCAAAAACGCTGAAAACTTCAGCTGAAAGCTGCTGAAATTGAGTTGAAAATATTTAATAACAAAAGTGTTTATGCGATTTCCATTTGCAAAGCTGAAAATAACAATAAAAAAGCTTAACTTTGCAGAAAAACAGTAAAAAGGAGCAAAAATATAGTTAAAATAGCAGAAAACAGCTAAAAGCTAAAATAGCTGAATATAGCAGAAAACATCTACAAAAAGCATAAATAGCACAAATTAGCAGAACCCCCCCACACAAAAAATAGAAAACATCTAGAGCTGAAATAGCGTAAAAAAGCTAAAATTAGCATAAAATATAAGCTAAAGCTAGCTAACAAAAGTTGTAATTAGCACCCAGATAGTGAAAGTGCTATAAAAAGTTTAAAAATTTCAGAAAAAAAACATAAAAGTACAAAAAAGTGACAATTTTTAGTAAAATAGCTGAAAGAGCTGAAATTTTCAGTAAAACTGCTAAAAAAAACAGTTGGAAATTCTTTAATTAGCATAACAAAGCACAAGGAGCACAGGTTTGTTGAAGTTAGCTGAATTGAATTGTAATAACTTTAAAAACATGTATTTAGCCTAAAAAAACTAACTTTAGCTAATAACAGCTAAACATTAACTAAAATTGCAGCAAATAGACAGATTCTGTAAGAAGAATAAATAGCACAAAGTAGCACAAAAAGTAGAGAAAAGCAGAAGAATAGCAGAAAGAAGCAGAATTTTAGCTGAATTAGCAGAAAAACTAAAAGTAGCAGAATATTAGCTAAAATTAGCACAAAAACGTGAAAAACAGAAGAGCTAGAATAAATTGTGTAAAGTTCTGTAAAGATTAAGAAACATTTTAAAGTATTTTAAGGATGTTGAAAACATCTCCATTCATTTTCAATGCCAAAAAAGTGACCGAAAAAGTGAAATAGCTGAAAAAGTATAAATAGCTGAAACACCAAAAGTCGTAGCACCCTTGGCATAAATGAGCTGAAGGTTTTGGTATATGAATTGTTGAAATACAGGTGCTGGTCATAAAATTAGAATATCATGAAAAAGTAGATTTATTTCAGTAATTCCATTTAAAAAGTGAAACTTGTATATTATATTCATACATTACATACAAACTCATATATTTCAAATGTTTATTTCGTTTAATTTTGATGATTACAAATGACAACAAATGAAAATCTCAAATTCAGCATATCAGAAAATTAGAATATTACTGAAGACCAATAAAAACAAAGGATTTATAGAAATGTTGGCCAACTGAAAAGTATGAACATGAAAAGTATGAGCATGTACAGCACTCAGTATTTAGTTGGGGCTCCTTTGGCCTGTATTACTGCAGCAATGCGGCGTGGCATGGAGTCGATCAGTCTGGGGCACTGCTCAGGTGTTATGATAGCCCAGGTTGCTCTAATAGTGGCTTTTAGCTCTTCTGAATTGTTGGGTCTGGTGTATTGCATCTTCTTCTTCACAATACCCCATAGATTTTCTATGGTTTAAGGTCAGGAGAGTTTGCTGGCCAATTAAGAACAGGGATACCATGGTCCTTCAACCAGGTACTGGTAGCTTTGGCACTGTGTGCAGGTGCCAAGTCCTGTTGGAAAATGAAATCTGCATCTCCAAAAAGTTGGTCAGCAGCAGGAAGCATGAAGTGCTCTAAAACTTCCTGGTATGTGGCTGCGTTGACCCTGGACCTCAGAAAACACAATGGACCAACACCAGCAGATGACATGGCACCCCAAACCATCACTGACTGTGGAAACTTTACACTGGACTTCAAGCAACGTGGATGAAGTGCCTCTCTTCTTTTCCTCCAGACTCTGGGACCTTGATTTCCAAGGGAAATGCAAAATTTACTTTCATCAGAGAACATGACTTTGGACCACTCACCAGCAGTCCAGTCCTGTTTCTCTGTAGCCCAGGCAAGACGCTTCTGACGCTGTCTGTGGTTCAAGAGTGGCTTGACACAAGGAATGCGACAGCAGAAACCCATGTCTTTCATACGTCTGTGTGTGGTGGTTCTTGAAGCACTCACTCCAGCTGCAGTCCACTCTTTGTGAATCTCCCCCACATTTTTGAATGGGTTTTGTTTCACAATCCTCTCCAGGGTGCGGTTATCTCTCTTGCTTGTACATTTTTTTCTACCACATCTTTTCCTTCCCTTCGCCTCTCTATTAATGTGCTTGGACACAGAGCTCTGTGAACAGCCAGCCTCTTTAGCGATGACCTTTTGTGTCTTGCCCTCCTTGTGCAAGGTGTCGATGGTCGTCTTTTGGACAACTGTCAAGTCAGCAGTCTTCCCCATGATTGTGTAGCCTATAGAACTAGACTGAAAGACCATTTAAAGGCCTTTGCAGGTGGTTTGAGTTAATTAGCTGATTAGAGTGTGGTACCAGGTGCCATCCATTTTGAACCTTTTCACAAGATTCTAATTTTCTGATATGCTGAATTTGAGATTTTCATTTGTTGTCATTTGTAATCATCAAAATTAAACGAAATAARCATTTGAAATATATGAGTTTGTATGTAATGTATGAATATAATATACAAGTTTCACTTTTTAATGGAATTACTGAAATWAATCTACTTTTTCATGATATTCTAATTTTATGACCAGCACCTGTAGAACAAAAATTGTGGAACGAGTTAGATGCCCAAAAGCGTGCGGAAGAAAAAATTATCTCAAAAGTGTGAATGCTGTGAAGCGTCACACAGGAGTGAGATGAATGCCAAAAACAGATTCTTAATGAACTAAAACTGTCGTCAGTATGACTTCATTTACAAAACTCACCCTTTTATAAAGCAATAGGTCACTAAAAAATACTTGTAAAAACACTCAAATATCACATTTAGTTTGATGGGTTAGAGTTTCTTCATCTTTTGTTGGATACATTGATAAAAGCTCCTCCCAGGTTCCTACAAGCTTTTCCTCATCTTCAACAGGAACTGCTAACAGCTGCCTCGGCTCATTTCAGCCGAAGCTCCGGAGCTGCTGCTAAATGTCACAATATTTAAGCTGGACAGAGYGGAGGTTAGGTTCACATCACTGAGCTCAGAGGAGCTGATGAAGAGTCTTAATTATAAATGAGAACCATAAAACCAAATGTGACGTGGGCTCAGCTCTGCACTCCATCAGATTAGAACGTTTCCGTTTTTACCTGTTTTTGTTCATTTTCCTTCCAGAGTCAGTTTTTGAGCCGTGTTCACAAACGATGCAGACAGCAACAAAAGGAATTTTATCACGTTCTTCGTTTTCAGGTTCTGATCAAGATTAGAAAAAATGTTTACAGTGTTTTTTTCTCCCTCAGCTGATTCACTGGAACGAGTCAAAACAAGCTGGATGATCAAAACATGTTTACTAGGAGCACATGTGAAGGTGTCTGAACTCCACCTCTTCTCATAAGTCAATGTTTAAATGGAGACAGCTTTAACTACTGAGGACTAACTGGAGACAACTTTAAGTAATGATATCAAAAGGGCTCATGAAGCATCGGCAGAGATTTCAATGCTGGCTGAAGATCTAGTCTTTGGAGTCAACCCAATTCAAGATGGCCACCATGGCCAACTAATCTTAGAAAACACAGAAATGGCTTCAGTCAGTTTTACAGACGTTGAGCTACTTGAGGTGGTAGCTGAGAGTCCTTAAGAGCACACACACTGAGCAAAATCTGTGCTTAACAAGGTTCTACCCCTGGACGTCTACCCATCGGATACCTACCCCCTTTGGATATTAACCCCCCACCCCCAGACACCTACACCCCTAGGACACTTATCCCCCCAAACACCTACGCCCCTAGGACACTTATCCCCCCAAACACCTACGCCCCTGGGACACTTATCCCCCCAAACACATACGCCCCTAGGACACATATCCCCCAAACATCTACGCCCCTAGGACACTTATCCCCTCAAACACCTACGCCCCTAGGACACTTATCCCTCCAAACACCTACGCCCCTAGGACACTTATCCCCCCAAACACCTACGCCCCTAGGACACTTATCCCTCCAAACACCTACGCCCCTGGGACACTTAATCCCCCAAACACCTACGCCCCAAGGACACTTATTCCCCCAAACACCGACGCCCCTAGGACACTTATCCCCCCAAACACCTACGCCCCTAGGACACTTATCCCCCCAAACACCTACGCCCCTAGGACACT
>NW_013953235.1:107238-111167 GCF_001266775.1 Austrofundulus limnaeus
CCATTGTTTTGAGCAGTAACAACAAAAGTCCTGACTTTTAACAAAAACATCTTTAGAAATCAAATGTCTATTTGCCCACTAACTAAACTCATTTGACAGTATTAATTGTTGGGGTGAGGGGTAAGTGTTCTCGGATTAAGTGTCCTGATACCGATTAACACTTTAGTTTTAACTGCTGGAGTGACCCTTGTTTTAGAGCACTTCTTATAATACAGTAAAATAGTCCTCCAGTTGTGTACCAGAAGAGGACGTATATCGAAGCAAAGTACCGTTCGATTTAAACCCAAGGCAGGATGATACAGTTCCTCTGAACAGCGAGGAAATAACCAGCAGACTGCAGGTTAGACGGGAAGCCACAGGTCGATGGGATGTTTGCTCTCGTCACTTCAACGGCACATTTCTCTGCCTTCCTGTAAMCTCCTGTTGATTGGTATGTTTGCTTTGGCCCGTTGGCCAGGATGTGACAGCCATAACTGTACCCTCTCCCTCATTTACTACATATTGATATTATTTTACAGGCCAGCTGAGGTCAGCGCGTTAAAATCCAAATATACCAGCGGTTAGAACAGCTAGATTTGGCCCGAGGCTGAAGGTCGGGACACATTTCTCTCAAAGGACGCAGCATTGGAACCAGATCTTGTTTATAATGCAGGAGAAAAACCAAGTGAACAGAACATATAATCATGTTTGATCACTCAAYTCCTCAGCTGCTGTCTCTGTAAGAGCTCACATTGGACAGAACATATGTTACTTCTCCAAAGTGAAGGAGGAAACGGGTCAAAAAAGGCCAAAACTACAAAAACATTTATCCAACACTAAGACCTCTTTAGCACTATGTCCTCCATAAACGGTTGCAGCAAATTTTGGAAAATCTCCATCAGAGGCCRTCACCATCTTCAGATTTTTACACAATTTTCTGTTTCTTCAAAACACTCTCACCAAGATTTGAACTAAATGCAACTCTCAGACCCCATTAGGACACGACAGAAACGTGGCTGTTTTAGGTCTACTCTACGATGACCAGGACCCATCACTGAGGAACGTGCAGAGMGCCTGCAGCAGCTCAGTGTTTGTGTGAGTGGGAGGGTAACATGAGGGTCTCAGTGACAGTAACCCTGTTATCTGTGCAGTTTGTGTCGAACACAAAGAGTCTCTGTTTGCCTCGGTGTTTGGTTCAGACCCAGGCCGGCCGACCGGCGGGGTCGCTTCTTCTTCTGCAACCTTTAGAAAAGACACTTCAGCTGCACCGCATTCAACTTCTGTCCAAATTTAAGACTTTTAAAGACATTTTTAATGCCACCTTGAATGAAATTTAAAACTGAAAAAACTATAAATATAACTATGAGTGACGGTTGTGGGATTCTGCTGTATTACAACCGAGCCACGCACTCAACGTTGAATATAAAGATAATCAGCTCTCTGGTGGTTTTGAACCAGTTTTACCTTTATACAAAAAAAGTTGGTAACCCTTTCTTTTACCATGCAATTACCTAGTATTTACATAGTAACTAACATTTTACTATGCAATTACTTGGTTATTACAGTAATTTACTATGTAATTACTTGTTAAGAACATATAAAAATCCTATGTAATTAAACAAATTTAGAGGGTCATTTTATTACAATGACAAATTAATAGTATCTCAATTTTCCATTATTTGCCAACAGATTACCAACTTTATTTTTAGTAATCTAATTACCAGGTCATTAAAAAGTAAATACTTCGTAAATTACTATGTAATTAAACTATTTTACTGATCATTATAATAAAATTACGGTTTAATCACAATTAGTTACACAAAATTTACCAACAGATTACTAAATGTCTACAGATTATGCATATCAATATTCCCTATGTAATTACCAAATAAGTACTTAGTAAATTATAGTACATAATTATGTTAGTAAAACTACTTTTAATGGGTAACTGCAACTGAATTACTGTTCAATAGTACATCAATTACATATTAACCAAAATAYCACTAAATTCCCACATATTATATATAGTGTACTACGTAATTACAGATCATTAGTGGGTTATTGCAATGAAATAATGCCTGTAGAAATAAATTTGGTAATTTTTTGGCAAATAGTGAGTAAATGAGATACTATTGAACTGTAATAAAATTTCCCACTAAATTTTGTTTAATCACATAGTACTTGTATGTGTTCTTACCAAGTAATTACATCATAAATAGCTGTAATTGCATGTTTCAATTGTTATTTACCATGTAAATACTAAGTAACTGCATGGTAATTAGGGGACTGTAAAAGAAAGGGTTACCAAAAAGTTATCCAACCAGTTTACACTTCAACCTGCACCATTAAAGTCCAACACATTTCTGAAGTTAGAGAGGTTTTTAACAACTTTTCTGTGGTTTACTTTTAATATTAGTAGTTTGAACTGAGGGATTGTCTGTTATATTTGAAACATTACAGCACTGAGCAGCCAGACAACTTTAATCGCTTCTGCCCRACAAAATTTAAGACCTTGGMTTTGAGTAACGCATTTMAGACCAAACTGCGTGTTTTTWWWWAAACAAATTTAAGACTTTAGGTCTTAATTTTAGATACATGAATTTAAGACTTTCTAAGGACCCGCAGACACCCGGTATATGAGTTGGATCCATCCAATATGACGCAGCAAGATTAAATCTTTCAGTTTTGATTTCAGAAACYGAAACGTTTACATTCCCGCATTTCTGCTTCCATCTTTGCACAAATGTCTAAATATTTWGAATTCATTAAGTTATCAGTGAAACACTCCGTTTGCTGCACCTGTTTTCCACCAGCAGCTCTCCTGTGCTGGGACTGGGAATAAAAAAAAAAACTGAGGATTAAATCAGAACAGTCTGCAGCTGAGCGTGTCCAAACATGGGTTCTCACACAAATCACTGAGGAAGCAGGAAGTTTCTGYAACTTACCGGAATAAAACTCAACATCAAACTCCTCCTGATCCACAGGGAGGGAAAATAAAGATTTAAAGCTGAAATAAAATAAAAAACAAACCCAWTTAAAAAAGGAAAAAAGGTTGTGACTCAAATTAAATGTGTAAATGACACAGCGCCTCCTGGTGGCTGAAACCTTGTTTTACACCTTTAGATGGTAAACAGGTCATGTGACTTCAATGAACTTAAAGCAAAAATGACCAAATGTTCACACAGTTTCAATTAACTGCAGACATTATTTATTATTAGAAAACATTCATTCGTTTTTGAGAAATAAACTTCCAGGCCTGTATTTAAATATATATTCACCAGAAGTCTATGAAGTAGTTGAAAAAGTAAGTAAAAGTAAAATTACATGAACAGAAAGTGACTTTGGTAAAAATAAATCTCACTGACGAGAAAACTACTCAAGCAAAAGYCATRAAACTTCACAAAAATTGGCAAAGTAAAAGTACTTTTACACACTCTAAGAAATAAACTGTTGAATTTACTGAACCAAACTGGTCCCACTAAAACCAGTTGACCTGACTTTGAGTAAATTCAACTCTTCATTTTTTAGAGCAGAAACATCTTTCATGATGAGTTCAAACAGTTTTAATTTTGTAACAAGTAACTAGGTGTTACATTTTAAAATGAAGAAGTAAAAGTATCGTTTTTAGCTGTAAAACCTAAGGAAATAAAAGTAAAAGTAGCTATTTTAAAAAATACTTGGTAAAATTACAAATCCTCGAAAAAAACTACTTAAATACTGTAACAAAGTAAACGTTTTTAGTTACTGTAAACCTCTGATATTTATGTGTGTTTGTCAGTTAATAGGATCAACATGTTTTGTTGTGAAAACTAAAAATATATATAATCAGCAGATGGTCCCTACAGAGGAGAGGATTTTTTACCTCTAAACCAGGGGTGGGCAATCCTGGTCCTGGAGGGCCACAGCCCTGCATGTTTTATGTTTTTCCTGCTCCAACACACCTGATTCAG
>NW_013953235.1:113986-115320 GCF_001266775.1 Austrofundulus limnaeus
GTCATAGTATGGTTATATGACAGTAAAATGGTTTTAAACCAATAGTAATGCACTTTGTTTATTTATGTTTGAAGTGCCTAATGAAAATAAACAGTTTAAGTTAATTATAAGGATTTTTAAGGACATTTATTAGTACTTGTATCGGTACTTGGTATCAGCAAGTACTTTAATGTAAGTACTCGTACTCGGTTTTCAAAAATCTGATATCGGTGCATCCCTARTTACAGCAGCAGATTATCATCACCTGTTCAACACGGAGCAGATTCCTTCACTTGGTGCCGTTGTATTTCACCTGCTTCCCGGCTTTCTTCAGCATCTCCATGAGAACCTCCGCGTCCTTGTCGGACTCGATCCAGACCAGATTCTTCGGCTGATCGATCTCAAACTTTACATCTGGATGAAAAAGCAGAAGAGAAAAGACGAGTTAGTTATGGGACTGCCGTGTGACACACCTCACATGATCTCACGGCACGAGATGAAGAGATTCTGGGTCTGAAACAAAGCAAACGTTCTCCGCAGTGAAGGATAAATCTGAGGGAAAAGACTGTTTAGTTTGTAAAGATCAGACTGCCTGGAGGATTGAAACGTTTTACTGACTAAGCAAAAATAAAACTAGAAGACTGGGCAGTATCTGAGGACTTAAAGGACCTGTGACATTAATTTTTTATAACAAACATGAATGCATTTTTGGAAAGATAACATCGATAACATATAAAACAAATTTCACGCTGCTGAGATGAACGGTTGTTGAGATATTTGCACGTGAAGAAACAGGAAGTGATGTCAAAGGGGAATGTCTGCACGTAAACAGTGTTGTTACAGCGACCAGAGAAGAATCTGATGTTTCTTTAGATTATTTTGAGTCACTATAAAACATAAATAATGAAGAGTTATACCTTAAATGATATTGTTTTAATAACAAAGACCAGAGAGTTGTGAGTTCCCCTTTGACGTCACTTCCTATTTCACTTTGGCTGAGCCAAATCCAAAGGAGAATAGGCCACTTATGTGACAAAATGGGTAAAATCACGTATATTAAGCCAAGTTTCTTAAGTATAAAGATGTTTTCTTTGACTTTTTGTGTTTGAAGGATAAACACGTCACAGGTACTTTAAGAGAGCAAAGAAGTCCCAGGCTGGCTGTGATGGGAACTAATTTTTAACGGTTTTAAATATTAAAAACAAATATTGAAAGAGCTCAGCGCAAGTTGTACGGGATAAATCTTGTGCCAGCAGGAAGTGAATTTGAATTGCTCAGATTGAATCTTAATGTGCATAAAATGCTACATTTTATCCAAATTTTTGTTACATTTTCTACATATAGGTCAAATTAAT
>NW_013953235.1:118410-120876 GCF_001266775.1 Austrofundulus limnaeus
TATTACAGTCACTTCTTTCTAAATCCAACGTTGTCATTTTCCGATTTAAGTCGCATTTATCACCAAAGTTCAGCTCCACCCTTCTTCCTGGTTGTATGCCAAATTCTTCACCAAACGTTTTCAGCCGCTCAAGTTGGCGTTGATTTGACTTCCGGTTGAAGAAAAAGCCCCGAAAGATTTAATAATTTTATATTGAAATATTACAATTATTTACTATAGGAAATACTTCATATGTACACTTCAGGTGCGTATTAAAAATAATAATAATAAAATTAACTTGAAAAAAAAAATCCAAATCCAGTAAATATAAATATTTAGCATTTTATTTTGAAACAAGCTTGACCGGAAGTTAGCCTGTCCCGAAAGCTGCAGTAACGTGACAAACCACAACCATTTCATATTAGTATTTTAGGACGTTTTAGCCCCAAGTCTTAAAAATAACAAACCCAAAACAAATCAGAATCTCAGTATTTCAAAAAAAAAAAAATCTCAAGTTGGTCAGTTGACATCTATACCGGGTGTGTGCGTCACTTTGACGGTCCCGGTGAACAAAACAAGCGCTTCCAAATAAAATAAAATAAAATAAAAAATAAAAATAAAAATCTCTACTTCCCACAAAGAAGATCCTCAACAAATTCAAGATTTATGACCTCTCCACTTGATAACCTCTATGTGTTCATATTACCCCTGGCACTTTGTACTTTTGATGTTAATTTCTGGTTGATAACCAGATGATTTGTGTGTTTGGTAATTAAAAAAAAACTCTACTTCCGGTATTTTTTAGCGATTTTCTGTCTTTTGTGTTTAATTGTTACGATTCGTGACTATGACATAATTTTCTGATGAAAAACGATTATTAATTACTCTCATTGGATGTTTCATCTTTGTTTACTTTTATTGCGACTACCGGAAGTGGCTATGTATTTGGGGCGGGGCTGCCAGAATGTACGCATGCGCATTGGCATCGCTGTGAACGCAAAACAAAATTTAAAGGTGAATAATTCATACTTTCCCTCTATGAGGCTCTATATTGTTCTAATAAAGGTGATGTTTACATTTAATTAAAAAAAACAATAGTAATAACAAACAAAGCGCTTCCGAATCTGTACTTCCTTTTTGTCAAAATAAAAGCCTAACCGAGGCCCTGCCTCGGTTAGGCTTTTATTTTGACAAAAAGGAAGTACAGATTCGGAAGCGTTTATTTGTTATTATTATTATTGTTTTTTAATGTATTTATGTATTTAGGGCTAGCTTAATAGCTAGCTAGTTACATAGCCACGGGACTCAGGCTTTTATTTTGACAAAAAGGAAGTACAGATTCGGAAGTGTTTATTTGTTATTATTATTGTTTTTTAAAATGTATTTATGTATTTAGGGCTAGCTTAATAGCTAGCTAGCTACCTAGCCACGGGACTCGGAAGGAACGTCAGGTCACGTGACCGCCCTCGGGCTCCTCTGAAATGTAAAACTACAGACCGGAGTCTGTTTTCCACTCAATCCGTGCCGCCGTTTCGCTCGCTCCGCCGCTGGTTCTGATGTGGCAACGATACAAAAACCAGAGTTCTGCCGTCAGCTCGTCCGGATAACAACAGGCTGCGTGTGAGAAGAGGAGCGAGGCCAAGCAGCGAGGTAAGCTGGGGGCCGGGGCAGAAAAATAAAGGTTGGCATCGGTCGGAACCCGCAGCTAACATTTGCTAGCTCACTAGCTTAATTTAATTTCCCGTATCTAACAGGAATATTTTATTTTAGCTACATTTGTCTTCCTGTTTTGTCTACGGCTTCGTGGTACAGATAACAGCCTTATTTTAGCCCAGCATCACGGATCACGACCTGGTCCAAACCATCCCAGACATTTAGTCCCGGTTTCATGTCCACTTTGAGCCTGATTAGCTCATGTTTTATTAGTTAATGTTGATGTGGTTACTGCAGCAGTGTGTGTTTGTTGTCATGAGAGGAGAAAACTGGATTTAAGAAGTTAAACGGAACCAGGACCAACAGGTTTGGGTTCCTCACCTGCATTTAGAGCTGATATGTCAATTAAATATAACATTAATTAAAAGCTGCAGTGAGTGTTTGACATTTAACAGGAATAGTGTGATCATTTCATGTATTTAATCACAAACATAATGATAAAGCTGCMCTCATATGCAAAATCAACAGACAAACAGATGTAAACGTTTGAGCTGCAGGGTTTAACTTTACACAAGTAAATAACTGTTTTTAATCATTTCATTAAGATACTGTAAATCAGGGATGTCCAAACATTTTATCACATGGGCCAAAATCATAAAGTCAGGACTTGAGGGACAAAAATATTTTCCTTTACCTGCTCAACAATAAACTAAGTAGAACTGCCACAAATGATTATTTTCATAATCGATTAATCACTGATTATTTATTCGATTAGTCGACTAATCGGATCATACATTAATTGAATATAAAACATAGAGCTTATCACGTCAGAAT
>NW_013953235.1:122938-124657 GCF_001266775.1 Austrofundulus limnaeus
GTAAGATACTTGTACATTTACTCGAGTATCACTTTGTGGTACTTTATACAACACTGCAGGATAGTATTTTTTTAAGTAATAACAACTCAAAATAAAATAGGAGTAACGACTTTCTACTTCTTACCTTTTTAAAAAATGTAGTGAGTAGAAAGTACAGATAATTGTGTAAAAATGTAATGAGTAAAAGTAAAAAGTACGTTGAAAAATAAGTACTCAAGTAAAGTACAGATAACCAAAATTTCTACTTAAGTACAGTAACAAAGTATTTGTACTTAGTTACTTTACAACTCTGCWTGTTGCTGTTTTCTTATTGAAACTGAAACCACGTCTGCTGCCAGGCTCAGGGTTTTTATGCTTTTCTTGTAAGTTACACATAAACCTCAGAGGCTCTTAAAGATGTTCTGAGAGTTTAAMAGTTGGATCTTTACGAGCCCGTTCTGGTGCCGCATGCTGACACCGGACTCTGTCCCCCCCCCCAGGCGCAGACGTCCACGCCGAACCCTCCCCCGTCTCCACGCCAGGATCCGTAAAGCTGGGAGAGACGACACCCAGCCGCCCGCCAGCTCCACCMGACCCACCATGATGGCATCCAGCGACGTGGACAGCCGAGCCGACGGTAAGGAGAACCGGGGGGGGCGAGGTGAACCGGGTCTGCGCTGTAGACAGATTAGGTTTAATCCCGCCTGGCAGGAACACAATGAATCATCAGCGCGTCACAACAACTCATTAAACAACGTGTGATCAAGTTATCAGCACTTTTTAATCCCATCTACACCGACAGTCGTTTTATTCTGATCAATGTCTTCTTTCTGCAGCGTTAAACTTATATTTATTTATTTATTTGTGCTTCTGTTGCATGTTTTTACTATGTACTTCACATGTAAGTGACTTCCTGCAGTCAAATACCTCWGGATGGTATTTAAACCTTAAAATAAACACTGTTGTGTAACAGTCAGGAGGATTACTGTGGTTGTCTAAAATAGGAGGTTTTAATGACGAGCCTTGGTTTCACACATCGTCTCTGCTGATGTCCTGGACTCTGGGTGCTACAGTATCGACCCGACTGCTAGTGTTAACCTCGCATATCTGCAGGCAGGTAGAACCGGAGCGAGGACGCTGCAGGACTTTTTGTGGGTTTTTTTGTTTTGTTTTTTCGAGCAGTTTCTCGTACCCGTTTGTCCCAGTCAGCTGTGCAGAACCCAAAATGTCATAATTAGAAATAAAAGCAGAAATATAGAAATGGATCAATAATTAAATACTTTTAAAATGCACCAATTAAATAAAAAAAGAACTTTACTTCATGTTTTATCATTTTATTGACCTTCATATTTATTTTTCCAGCTTAATTACAAGAAATTATATATTTTAGCACATAATTTACATTTTACTGTTTTTATATATATATTGCATTTATGTCTTTTTTAATAAATGATAATACTTATTGACATTTCTCTGTCTCCTGTCTTTACCTTGTGCATTTCTGCCTCATTGTGTAAATAATGTGGGCGGAGCTTCTTGGGTCAGCTCCTCTCCTATTGGTCAACAGACAGGAAGGAGCAGGATCCATGTGCAGATGTGATGCTTGTGACTCAATTTAGCTTAAAGTTTAGTTCAAAACAAAGACAGGTAAATGTTTTACTCCTTACCTTTGTTATTAATTAATTAATTAATTAATTAATTAATTAATTAATTAATTAATTAATTAATTAATTAATTAAT
>NW_013953235.1:125205-126869 GCF_001266775.1 Austrofundulus limnaeus
GGACATATCTCTGTGGTGCTTTGATCACAAATCAGATACAAATCTTGTCTCTCCTAGAACCACACAATCTAAATCTCTGTCTCTGGCATAACGTGCAGTGCTGCGGCTCAAACTGTCATTTCCTCAGTAGAACAAAACCTGTCAATCAACAGGGGCGGTGCAAGTGGGGGTGGCCAGGAGGGGCAATGCTCCCACCCCTAGAAAAATAGTGGCCCTACCAGTTTTATCGTCTTGGGTTCCAAATCTTTGTTCTATGCTCATTTTAATTTTGGAGGGTGTTAAAAATAAATGTAAAATTGACTGCAGATATTAAAAAGAAGAATTTACTATTTTTTTTTTTGTTAATAAGCTTCGGAGAAAGGTGGGATTAAATAAGTTTTTGACTTCTTCCCATTCCTTTTCAAATACTGTATGTTAATTTTGTTATCACTTTTTATCATTTTTGGTTTTGTATACATGTTTGAAACTAACTAACTAAGTGTGTTAATCAGAGGGGCTGAAGGCCTTTAATCCTGCAGGATTCAGGATAGTTCAACAGAATAATGTTTGACGTGGTGTTGATGACGCAGCTCAGATGTGGGCAGTTTGTCTCGTGACCACATGAATGTGAAAGTGTCCTTTAGTGGCGACTCGTCAGACAGGAAACAGACACGAGACGAGTTCACGTTGCGACCGCAGAGGAGGATAAACTGCACAGAAAGGGTTTTAATGTTGCTTCAAATCATGTAAAAATGTGAACAAGCTTCTGYTTGTTTGGAAGTTTTTCATGCCGACTCAGCAAAACGTTGATTTCTTTACACTTCTAAACTCAAAAGGTTTATATGCACGCTTCACTGGCTCCAAAACAAAAAGAAACCTAATTGAAAAAGAGGAAATGGTTTTAATTACTCACATTGTGCAGAGCTGTTAGTGTTTCCTCACTTATTTATTGCAACATATCTAAATGTTGTGAGAAACTGCAGCGAACAGCTGRATCAGTTTGAACCTCCTGATGATAAAAGAGCAGATGTTACAGGATGTTTTTTAGTGGAGATTCTGTGTTTTTGAGGTTTATTGTACAGGTAACATCTGAAGGTGTTGACCTGTGAGAGACATCAACACTGATTCATCACCAGTCATTTTGTTTTCCCAGAGTTCAGCTCTGTTGTCTGTTGTCACATCACAGGTKTCCCTGTTATCCTGCAGTCTTAGAATGAAGTGTTCATTTTAATTCTTATAAATATAAACGCCTGATTAGTTTGGATTTTATCACGTAAAGTGAATCATAAGGTGCTGCTGAGTTTGTCTTTAAAGAGATCCACCATCAGCTCTAACATTCTTCTTTTTATTGTTCTGGTTTCTTTCTTCTTCATGTTCTTATTTCTTTCTTGTTCTTTTTTCTTTCTTGTTTTTGTTCTTATTCTTTTTTGTTCTTTTTCTTGTTGTACTTTTCTTCTTCTTGCTCTTTTCTCCTTGTTCTTTTTTCTTTCTTGTTTTTGTTCTTATTCTTTTTTGTTCTTTTTCTTGTTGTACTTTTCTTCTTCTTGCTCTTTTCTCCTTGTTCTTTTTTCTTTCTTGTTTTTGTTCTTATTCTTTTTTGTTCTTTTTCTTGTTGTACTTTTCTTCTTCTTGCTCTTTTCTCCTTGTTCTTTTTTCTTTTTTCTTTGTTCTTTATTGTTCTTGCT
>NW_013953235.1:128176-129555 GCF_001266775.1 Austrofundulus limnaeus
TTTCTTCCTGTTAAAGGGAGTTTTTCCTCTCCACTCTGCTGCTTGTTTTCTTCGAGGCTCTGAGGCGACGGTTGTCGTGACTTGGAGTTTTATAAATAAACTAAATAATTTCCTCTCCTCAGGTTCTTTCTACTCCGACCAAAATCCTTCAGAACTGGACGCTCTGTGTCCGTCTCCTCCGGGACCGTCCAGACCCCAGAGGAACTACGAGAGGATCGGAGAACGGACCGGAACCACGTGAGTATCAGGAGCGTGGGTTAGTGTCGGTTAGTTTCTGTAAATAAACCTCATGTTTTTTTGTTTCATCATGTCTTGGTCCAGGTTCTGGCAGACTCTGGTCCACCTGCTGAAGGGGAACATTGGTACCGGTCTGCTGGGCCTGCCTCTGGCCATAAAGAATGCAGGGCTGGTGGTGAGCGCACAAACAGTGACTCAGATAATTAGATCCTGCTCCTGATCTCATCAGAGCTTCGTGGAAAACTACAGACAGTGTGAAGCAGGAGCTGCAGTTTGAGAACAAATCTGTCATAAATCAGAACATTAACAGAGTTTCCACTGGTTTACATTTATCCATCAAAGGCTTGACCCAGACCTTATTAAGCCCCGACGTCCTCATGTCCTGCTTTCTGTCAGAACTGTAAGTGATGGTTCTGTTCTCCTGCCTGCAGGTCGGACCGCTCAGTCTCCTGGTCATGGGAATCATCGCCGTCCACTGCATGAAGCTCCTGGTCAAATGTTCCCACCACCTCAGCGCCAAGTAAGGAAAAAAAAGATATATATCTTTAATTCAGAAAACACAAGGGCTGGTGTCGTGGTTAATTCTCTAGATCGATTCAAAAGGTTCTGAGTCGATTCAGTTCAATCTGCTTCTAAATAATAAAAATGATTAAACTGTGTTGCAAAACACAAAAATCACTATTTTTCTCTTCATCATAAACAACAGGTTTTAAGGACAAACTTTTTTATAAAAACAGTTTAAAATTGAAGGAAAACTGTCAAGTTTCAAAGGTTTAAATKAAAAAGGAATTGCAGGTGACGGTGTTGTTGGATGATTCATTTTTTAAATATGAATAATTTTCTTGATAAATAAGAAGTGATGGAATGAGGCTGCAGAACGGGAGGGCTAAAATAAATATACTTCTGCTCACTCCTTTTGAGTGTGTGAAAACTGTATATTTTTAATGTTTCTGTTAGCTTCTGTTGTTCTGTTCAGTAAAAATTATTAAACTATTAAATTATTGACAGTTATTAAAAAAATAAAACTACAACATTTCATCACTGTGGATTTCATTAAGCTGTTTGTCAAAGTTTAAAATAATAATATTGGTAACAAACTAAATGATTTTGTTAGAATGTGGTCTTTAACATGTTTAAACATG
>NW_013953235.1:132147-133892 GCF_001266775.1 Austrofundulus limnaeus
CTGTAAAACAGCAATTATGCTGAGTCAGGCTTGATTTTTAATAATCTTTTCCTGTTGAATCAATGAATCAAATCACATCCACAGTAACAGTTTTTATGTTTTTATCTCTGAGAGCAGCAGCTTCTCTTCTTTCAGTGTCTGTTTAATCACAACAGATTAATATTGTTGACAGATTAGACTCCATGAAGCGTCTGTAATCAGAGGCGTGCTGTGAGTCTGCAGCTTCCAGCAGACAAACACAAACACCATGTAGCTGTCGGCTGTGGGAGTCGGCTTTCAGCTACGAGCAGCCGAGTCACTGTGGACGTACGGTACGACCCGTGTTCAGTGCTGCTGTCGACAGTTCAACCCGCCCGTCCACCGTGTCTCCTGCCCTTTGCCCGGTCGTCTCCCACGGCCCCGCCCCGGCCACATCAGAGGAGCTCAGGAGCGTGGCGTGAGGAGCTGAACACAGAAAATAAAACAGAGCTCTTCCTGTTTCTGAGGTTTYATCTGCAGAGTCACTCATCACATCCTCTTTTAGATATAAGGGGTTGTGAAACCCCGACTCTGCGTAGATATGATTAAATGAGGAAACTCTTATTTTAATCTCTTCTCTCCAAACTGGAGAGGGTGAACCTCTGCAGGAAAGAAACGTGTCAAACTGCTGGTTTCAAACTCTGGAGATAAATTCTGCGAGCGACGTGCGTTCCTTTCTTCTTCTTGATTTCTTGCTTTTTCTCTGTGATTTCAATGACTTTCCAGGGTGAACAGGCCGTCCCTGTCTTACGGTGAGGTGATGCAGTACGGGATGGAGAACGTGTGGTGGCTGAGGAGGCACTCGCACTGGGGAAAGTAAGAAAAAAATAAGTTCATGAACAAAATAAGATCACGAGTGGCAGAAAGTGCCGACAGTGCTGCGCTACTTCTGCTCCAGTTAGACTTTATTCTGATCAGTGCAGACAGACTGTCTGCTAAAGAAAGAATCACTGAAACTGTTTCAATTCCATTTGAACCAGTGCACCTCGCTGCAGGAAGGGGCGGGGTCAGTGTCAGACAAATGCCATATATGGAGGTGACACGATACACTCCAGAAATGAAGGGGGCGCTGTTTCCTATACGAGCAGCGGATTATTATTTTTTATTGATCTTGATGGATTTTTGTTGTGTCTGTCGGGTTGTGAGTAAATCCACCTGCTCACCAGCCTACAGGAGCTACTTCTGGTACATTCAGCCTCCACATAACACCGACACTAACCGTAATGGTACTTCTAGTTTCAGCAACTCAGGATTTCAAAATAAGAGTTTCAGTCAGAATAAAACATTACCTGTGAATCTATAAAGCAATAAGACAATATTATCTGAGCGTTGTTAAACAAAAATGGATGGATCTATTCTTTCTTTTTTTTTCACAAGAAATCTTTATTAGAAAAGTCATGAACAGTGTACAAAGCAAATCTGGAAAGTAAATTTGACGTAAATATAAACGGATTGTTTTCTTTTTATTCTCCAAAAACAGGAAAACGATCTGTTTTGTTTTGAACCAAAGGTTTAACATTGTATCAGGCCATATGTGGAACAAATAAATTTTTAATAACAAGTGGTGGCCTGTAAATAAATAAATAAATAAATACATAAATAAATAAATAAATCAATCAATGATAGCTACTAGCTAGCTACGTTTGCATTTTTATAAAATAGCTAATTCAACTAATTTCTTGTCTGTTTGGTTGAAAGTTGTACAGTGTGTTTCATGTACTTTATAT
>NW_013953235.1:134152-148439 GCF_001266775.1 Austrofundulus limnaeus
ATATATATATAATCACACACAACAGATTTAAACTTTTGGTTTGATAAAAATTAAAAAGGTTGACCATTCTTCCATTTTTAGAGTATAAAGCAAAAATAAAACCAACATCCATTTTTCAACATGTTTTTAAAATAAAATTATGACCAAAAAGTACATCCGCTATATTAAGGCATTCATTGATATAGCGCCGTCTTTATTTCCAGAGTGCAATGGTGCCATTACCAAATGTGGTATGGGTCTGACCCAACCCTTCCCCTTTCTGCGTTCTGCAGCCAGGTCTTACTCAAACTAGGGATGCAAGCAAATAATCAACTTACAATTTATTGTCGAATATTAGTTTATTAGATTAAAATTCCTTCCATTCGATTAATTGAAAACATCCGTTTAAACCTTATTCCAGTGTAGTTTTGTCTTCATTCACTACAGGGCGCCGCTGCTCTCAGCCTGGCCTTACTTTACCCCGGCCCTGTTGAGCTGAGCGGAGAGCAGCCTCGATGTGGGTGACATCATAATTAAATCCGCAAATCTTATTTAGTTTTATTTGCGACACAACAATAATAATGGACTACACCAAACTGGAAGGAAAAATACCGAAATCTGTACCGGACCATCCAGCAATATGACGCTAAAACCAATAGAGCAGGACGACAGAGGACGGTAAGCTAACGCTAGCTTCTTCTTGTTAAGTTTAATTTGTGTGAACGAACAAAAACAAAGTTACAGTCGCTACAAATAATTAACATGAAGTTAATTTTTGTGACGTAACCCGGCCAGTGAACCAATCAAATGAACGTAGCTGACGTCAAATCATGGTGAGCAGCCCAGAACCACAGGGAATGTAAACAAACACATYTGTATCTCAGCCCTCTCAGGGATATTTTATTGTGTTTATAGTTTGTTTTTGAGTTAATCTTTAGGTTACCCTGTGTYTAAATGTTAGTTTTTAATTTATCTGTTCAGGGTGGATCAAGTGTTTAATTGAACTATTCTTTCCTTTTTTTCCCAACAGATTCATCTTGTTATATTTTATAAATATGTCCAAATTTAATATGTGAGAAATCCACATTTTTCTCTTTATTCAGTGTTTAATACAGCTGACGCAATAAATTTTATAAAATATAAAACTGTACTATTTTTTTAAATTTAGTGTGTAAAACAAAATAGCCCCTCATGTCATAGAAAGACCCTTGATTCAAGAGAAATATCAGGTTTTTAGGAAAATGGCCGCTTATCAATTAATCGTTGGTCGATCAATAAGATCAATCAACTTTAGATTAATCCATTAATCGATAACTTGCATCCCTAACTCAAACATTTGGAAAAACACAGAACAAAACACGACACAGGAAGCTAAGTCATCAGGTAGTTGACTTCATTTATTAGGAGGAACTATTTTATGAGGCGTATTGTTATTTTGGGCCTGAAGGAGTGACCCCGTCTGATTCTTTAAAMCACTGATCTGCCTTTCAGACGAACGGTGAACTTGTTCCTCATCATCACACAGATGGGCTTCTGCTGCGTCTACTTTGTCTTCCTCAGTGACAACGTCAAGCAGGTGCTGATCACACACACACACACACACACACACACACACACACACACACACACACACACACACACACACACACACACACACACACACACACACACACACACACACACACACACACACACACACTGAACTTTGTCTTCTGCTTGCTTCAGGAATTCTATGATTATTTGAGAATATTGTTTGATGTGTCAGCACGGCATCCAGGTTACTGAGTCCTCTGATGTTTTACTTTTATACTTCTGGAAATAGTTGTAGTAATTTTATTGTAAACAATACAATTGTTGTTGTTTTTAAACTCTGTTGTGTGTCAGATTCAGATGATGTCATCCATCAGTTCTTTTCACTTTAATGGAAATTTCCACAGTGCGTCTCCCACACGCCTCAGCACAGAGCAGGAAAAAGGTCAATATCAGCAGAAGGTGGAGCAGCAGGAAAACAGGGCAACACCCCCACTTCAAATATAGCCTGAACACATTTATTGGTTCTGTGCTTTTATGAGAACTTGTGTATTTTCAGACTAACACAAAGTACTGAAACCACTCTTCCTCTGTGCAGTGCAGCAACTTTTAGCTCCAACATAATGCAAAGTGTTTAAATTAACCCACCTGATGCATCTCSTTAAAACCCCACCTGATGTTTAAAACAAATGTTTGTTCCTAACAGGTCAGGATTAATGACGTTTCAATACAACCAACCATCTGTGGACACTGAAAGGTCAAAACATGCTGCTACCTTTGATCACTGAACTCTTTATTGATCAATTCTTTGAATTTCATTTGGAAATGTTTTATTGACTTTCTAATCAATTCCTCTCGGTTTGTTTGTAAAAGTAAAATACTTTTTTTTAGTAGTTTTCCACTCCACGCATGTTGCAGTGCAGCTTTCTGCCACTAGATGGCAGAATCTGTCTGCTACAAGCCCTGGTTTTATCAGCTGGGTGAAGTGAAAGAGATGTAGATCATCATGTTCAGCGCTGCCCAGGGCCAGTGTGTCATCCTCGTCTCTCAGGACGAATCATCCTCCATTTGTTTTCTTTTTAATTCTGAAGTTAATGCCTGTGTTCCCCGGAGACGACGGAGCTGAAACTGAAAAGAGTCGACGGCTGAGAGGAGGGCCGTCTCTTGAGCTTTCTGCGCTTTTCTTCGTCGGGGATCGGGGGGCACGCAGACATTAATCTCACAAGACAAAAGATTCTTTGTAACAGATTTAGCCTCTGGTTGATTACCGGCTGTTGGCTCGGGGCAGGTACAACTACACATTAAATGGAAATATCATCTAAACCTGTAAACACAACAATGGCACACAAAGCATCACATACATAACTATATTTATTTAGTTTTCTAACACAGCAACAACATTAGAATTTATGTTATATAAAGAGTTTAAAAGATGACTTTGACATTTGATATGCTTGTATTATGATAGTTTTGCAGCAGTTCTTTTAAAACGTAATCAGTTTGAATATAGTTTTAAAGACACGATCAACTCATGAAACAGGACACAGCAGCTAAAATACACGGTTATAAAGAAAACATAATTGAAACACAGGGAATCATAGTGAGGCTAATTAATAAATTAAAACAGTGCATGAAGCAGGACTCGAGCCGGTACTGAGGGACGGTGAGAGTTCAGGACCCTCACTGAGGATTTGTGCTGTTTCATAAATCAGGAGGTTCTTTTTAAATCTGTGGTCTGATGGAAGTAAAGGAGCATTAACTGGATGATCCGGGTCTCAGTCCAGCTTTAAGAAGGAGGGAGTTTTATATATTATTAACACCAGGAAGATGTAGGACAATAATTATTTACTTATTATTAAAGCACACGGGTTTTAGAGAAAGTAAGAACATGTTTATAACAAGTTTTATTGTTTTATAAATTATTATTTATTGTCTTCATCATGTCACTCAGCTTTATTCTGTTTATTGTCTTGTTAAACATGTTGGTCCCAGAATACGAAACATTTTAAGATCCCTAACCTGTTTGCAAAACAAAGTTCTTGGTTCCACTAATGATAAAAAGCTTTGTACAGCCCTGCTGTAAACTGAGAAGTTKTGTTCTGTAGTTAAGAGGAGACTGATTGTGTGTGAATGTGTGTGTGTCATCGGCTCAGGGATGTAGTCATCGTGTGACAGGCGGCAGAGATGAGGCCATGCTAACAGCCTAGCTTCATCAAGAACATGACTGCTGCATGTGAAAGGCAATATTACTGAAAATATCAAGGATAATGAGGCTCACTGTAAGATTTTTAGCACTAAAGAAAATAAATAATATTAATTTAGTGCAATTTAAGTCTGTTACTAGTTTATAAAGTTAATGCAAACACTAAACTGCTCATCAAAATGTTAGTCCTGCTATTAGCATGTTAGCAGATGAGCGGAACCGTGCCTACCCCTGCCTGTTTGTATATTTTAACGTGCTTAGTGTTGAGAAGTATGTAATTAATCTCATCTTTCTGGCTGTACTCAGTTTATTCAAGTCAAAACATTCTCTTCCAAACCCTCCTCCCTTTCCTCCGGTGTACCCCAAGGCTCTGTCCTTGGCCCCCTCCTATTTCTCATCTACATCCTCCCTCTTGGCTACATATTCCGTAAACACAACATACAGTTTCGATGCTATGCAGATGACACCCAGCTCTACCTTTCTGCTAATCATCTCTTCCTCCTACCTGCCTCTAACTGCCTTCAGGAAATCAGGTCCTGGTTCTCCGATAACTCTCTGTAACTACCGTTAATCTTACATTATCTCAAAAGACTGCTTTTATTTTATTTTGTTAATTGATTTTGTTTTTATTGTGCGTACTGTTCTTATTAATGACTTTTATAAGGTGAACTTGGGAGTTGTGAAAGGCTCCTATAAATTATTATTATTATTACTATTTATTTATTGTAATTTCTCTAACTTCTCCTCACCTGGTTTCTCTCAGGTGGTGGAAGCAGCCAACGCCACCACGGTCAGCTGCAGCGTGAACCACACCAACCAGACGGACATCCTGGTCCCGAGCCTCGACTCGCGCCTCTACATGCTCTGCTTCCTGCCCGCCTTCATCCTGCTGGTTTTCATCCCCAACCTGAAGTACCTGGCTCCCTTCTGCCTGGTGGCAAACCTGTTCATGACTGCCAGTTTGGTCCTCATCTACATCTACTCCCTCATGGTAACCGCCTCGTTTGTCTCGTAGCTTTATGTCGACCTCATTCTGTTTGTCACACTGATTAAGTTTACACACGGACGGGATAACAAATAACTCGCAGTTTGGAGCCGAAGTGTGGCAGGAAACCAAGAAATGAATCACTTGTGCATGCCGTACAGTTGCTGTACAGATTATCAGGAGACTCTAGGATTTGCATATCTTGGCCTCATTTAGTGTCTTTCTTGTTGTTTGAATAATCTCGAGTCACGGAGATCACCTCGGGAAGCTCTTTGAACCATCTGCTTCTGAACGGGCTGCAGTTGGTCTGCTGAGAGGTGGAAAAGACTTATTTAAAAAGAAAAAAGCCGCCAGTTTCTAATTTGCAACTTGTTGCTGCGCAAACACTTCAAACAGAAACCAAGACTCAGGAAAACAAAGCAATAATTTTTTTCAAAATGTGATAAAACTTTTAGTGGATTTTTACTGGAAACACTTGATTATGACCCCCACATGCAAGGTTTCTTACTGTTTGTTTAATTTTAATTTGATTTTTTTCAATATTTTTCGGTCAAGTGTAGCACAAAAACAGCTGCACCGATCCACATGAAATTTAGCAGGAATATAGATGTGTTTGACCTACACTGAGCCACCCAACGGTTTTACGATAGACCCCATATTTGAGGAGGGGGCTCCATCTAAAAAGGAGGTGTCTGGACATACAAAAATGCTTCTAACTCAAAAACTTTTCAACAAAGCAGCTTCAGTTTTTTATTTTTTATTTTGTTGTTTAGCTCTGATGAAAGGCTATCCATTGAGCCCACCAATGAGCCCCACCCCCGTCGGACCCCCACACAAAACTATAAATCCGTTCTCAACCTTATGTCCCAGTTTTCTTAGCAGCCTTGTGGAAATTGCCAGAAAATATGGTGCTTCACCTCACGTTCACTAATATCATCATTTTTATAAACTTTATATATTTCAATACCGCCCAAGCCTACTGCTCAGGACTGAGCCACAAAAACAGTATAATGTGCGTTTTGAAAGGGGACATATTCTACAAAATCCACTTTTTTTAGCTGTTAAATACATTTTGTTGTGGACTTGGAGTCTCTAGGAGGCAGAAAAGTAGAGTTTAGTCTCTCCTGGTGCTGCAGAGATATCTTTATAACCTGTTTGGGTCAGATTGTTCAGCTCGTTCAGTTTTCTTTATTTTCTATGATGTTTTATTAACTATTACGTAAAATTAACTCCCTCTATCCAACTGGAGTGGACCGGTCTGGAAGCAGGAGGGGGGCGGAGCTTGGAGCATCTAAGAAGGAGCAGTAACCAAACGAGCTGCTTTGTGACTCACATCAGGAAAGTGGTGAAAGAGGAGCTGGTGAAGTTAGAATAAGGAGGAATTCAGACCAAAGCTTTGTAGTTCCACTTTATTTAGACCCAACTRAAGGATTTAAATGTGAAAAGGAAGAATTGAAAAAGTATGATACTGTATGTCTGCTTTAAGCCTTTTACCTAAACTGAAAATTCACTTTAAAAAGATCTAAAAGCTGATTTAGTGTATTTTATCAGTCCTCAGCTCTAGTTGGTTCAAACATGCTGCAGCCAGATTTATTACTAAAACTTAAGATACATTTTAAAATCTTAGTTTTGATCTTTAAAAGGTCCTAAATAGATCACAGACTCATTGGTTTGGCGTCCTGCAGGTTCCAGTTTGTGACAAAGGAAGATTGGTTCTTGTCCATTACACTTTTTTCTGACTGAACTCAGACACATCAAGCTGTAATCTCACTTTATATCCTTTTTTTAAAATATCTGTTTCTTTTTGTCAAATCCATCAGCAGCATCTGAAGTTTTCAGACGTTTTATTCGTGCAGCCATTCGACCTTATTTCACATTATTCCTTATGTAAAGAATGTTCACGTTTTGTCGAGAAATGCTTCAAATGTTAATATTAAATAATAATATTATGTTGTATAAACATGTCTATCCCAGCCGGTGCAAACGATGAGGATCTGTTTAGTTGAGCCAAACTGACTCAAAAGAATTCACAACAAGATGACTCAACTTTAAGCCTTTAAAAGAACCCTTTCATCTCTGAGACCATAAAGGAAACAGTTTCTGTGATTACATCTGGATCAATACCAGGATGTGAACTTTATTCCTTTAAAGTTAGCATCCTGCCGCCTTAAACGCCCACTTTTCCCTCTCATGTCGCGCTCTTGATTGGATTCCCGGGTTTTTATGGATAACAGGGCAACAGGTGGAGACAGAGGCTGCAGATTACATGTTTTTTATCTGGCTGTGGGGTTTTTCATCATGATGTCGCTGCACTTTACAGATGTACGACCCTCGTGTTGTAGAGAAACGGCCTTGTTTTAAAAAGAAGCGTCAGAAACTTAAAGATTTAGTGCTAAGATGTGTAACCTGGAAGGTGTTAGTGGCTGATGAATGAAGAGCAACACAAGTCAGGAAATCATACGTACAGAAGCCGAGAGCGGCCTTTTTCTGCTTATAAATATTTTCCATGGTTTTTTGTGATAACRACATATTATGATAACGACATATGTTGTTATCACGACAACAGCTGAACTCAGTTGAGTGTGACWGCCCTTGTGTTTAACAGGAACATACTACCAGTACCGACTGATCAACCCACCGACCAACCAATTGACCGACCGACTGACCCATCCATCCACGACATATTATGTCGTTATCACGAGAAAACCATAGAAGATCTTTGTAAACCAAAAATGGCCGTTCTCGGCTTCTGTACATACAAACCATAAGCCTTTTAAAAGTGTTTATATCTTTATGGTTACTTTATTATGACGCCAAGCCTACGCGATCAGGGGTGACAACATAAACTGTGTCCAGAGAAAAAGGTGTAGTTTTAAAAGGAGTKTATTATAACAAAAATGGTTCCGTAAACCAAACAAATTACACTGTAACCCAATTAAAGGTTGAACAAACTTGAATTAACAWAGAAAACAAAACTAGATTGGGACAAGTGCACAACTAACCAAAGAAAAAAATCAAAGTAGTAAGTCTAAACCAGACTTTAAACAACCCGAAATAAAACTACATTAAAGGAGCATCAACTTCCACAAATACAAGTTTCTAGGTTAAATAACTTGTCAATCAAATTCAATATTAAACTTCTTGCCGAGCTCAAGGCGCTACGCATGCGCTATATACATACATGTCTGCCTTCCTTGCGTAACGTGAAGGTTGACTACATTTGCAAAAAGAGCGCACGAAACACTTAATTTGGCTTAAAATACAGACATTCTGATAAATAAGTAACTGTCTGTAACCTTACCTCAGCTTAGAGGGTGTCTGTCTTTTCTGCTCAGATTCAGCTATCGGAGCATGAAGCTAATGTTTACTCACAATGCTAATGGTACCCTTACCCTCTGGTGCTCAAGAGGTAGAGGAGCCAAATGGCTGGCTCACTGCTGCCAACTAGTGGTCAGAGGCTGAACTACAACATAAAAATGAACGACTGGCAGGAAAGTTGACATTTTAAACCTTAACAAAAAATTGATACAGGGCTTTAGAATATCGACACAGTATCGGGAAATGAAATATTGCGATATTTCAGTGTATCGATATTTTTTTACACCGCTAGTGCTGCTGGGCCTTATCATCTGATTGGCTTGGTGATCTCCTGCTGGTCCAATGGTGGTGCTTCCAGACCAATCAGCCGAGTGCCCACACCTGAATCTGCATAAACAAAGAGAGAGACTGCACAGCCTCTATCAGGGGCCGTAACARCTTTGACTCTGTTTAAAATGGGAATATATGGTAACAATATGGTACAACTAAATGAAATGTTTTTTCTAAGATATATGTATGTACACATCTTTCAGTCTTCRCTTGTTAAATTTGTGTTAAAAGCAAGGACRRCCTTCTTTAAACATATGAATGCACATTTAATAGCTCACATTATCTTTCATTCTCCCAGTTCAGTAAGTAATGACCGCTCCAAAGAGTATTCTGCTTATTTGGTAGATACTAGCAGAGGGTGGTGATTATGTTAAATAATTGCAACAAGCCAAGGTAATTTGCAGACTTTGGTCAGAAAATGAGTTCAACGGGCCTGGGTTGGGGCTCTTATTTAACGTGATTGAGTATAATCTGTGGAGAGGACCTTTTGACTGCAGATTTGATTTGGTTAAATTAGAAACACTTTTCTGTTTTTTAGCCATGACGATTTACAAATGAGCACTCAGCAAGTCTCTGTTATGTAACCAAAATACCAGACACACTTGATTCAGACTCTTTCTTTATTTTTGTCCTGCAGCACATCACATCCCCCATCAACCTGCCAATGGTCGGCAAAGCYAACGACTACCCTTTGTTTTTTGGAACAGCTATCTTTGCCTTTGAAGGGATTGGAGTGGTAAGTGGCAGATAATTGGGCAGAAATGAACATTAACAAACTAAAAAGTGGCTTTAACTTGYTTAATTTGGAAGGTATCAAACTAGGGTTGGGCATAATCGTATCGTGTGCAATTAATMGTCAGAAAAACATTATCCATTATTTTTTGGCACTTGACGATTAATACRRTTAATGCCACCAGGCAGACGCTCGGTGCTCTTCTCYGCTTCAAATATGRCGAACATTAAAAAAATGTTCTGTAATTTATTTATCTATCAACATAATTTAAAATTTGATGTATAGCCTGAAGTTTGTAATTTTGACACAATTTGGAACMGATTWTTACRAAGAGCAAATCTTTCCYACCAAATTGGTCATATGACTAAGACATAAGGGTGTCCAGAGACTCCAGGGCATTMATCGTCAAATTAATCGKTWTCRGCTAAATACCACAATTAWTCATGATTAATTMTTTTGCCAATATTGCCCAACCCTATATCGAACTAAATTTATGGTGGTTGTAGCTKATATTCATCACCAGTGCATATTCTGAGAGCTAGCAGGTCTGACAAAGCACTTTTATTAAGACCCCCGCTACGCGAAACAGGAGCTGTATTATTTTTGTACTGTTTATTATTCTTATTCGAGGTTTTTGGTCAACCATCGCACGGAAATGGTTTCACTTAGCAGCATGAAATTTGGTAGGAATGTAGATGTGGCCCACCTACACTGCGCTAGCAAACAGTTTTACAATAGACTCCATATTTCATATAGGGCGCTATTTCAAAAGCTGATGTATGGACATACAAAAGGCTTATATCCAAAACTATTCAACATAGAAACTTCAGTTTTTTTGATGTTGTTTAGCTCTGATGAAGTGTTATCATTCGACGACATCATTACATCTACATTCCTACCAAATTTCATGTTGATCGGTGCAGCCTTTTCCGTGCTACGGTTGACCAAAAATCTTTAATAAATAAATAAATAACCAGAGTATGAAAATAATATGACCCCTGCTTCATGTGTGGGGGGTCAAAATTAACAGGAAAAAAAGGCAAGTTATGTTGAAGGTACTGATTGTAATGTCATAAAGAGGGGACCATAAAAATAATTATTCAAATTCAAAAATACTTTATTGATCCCAGAGGGAAATTACATATTAATAATAATAATTAGCTAATGAAGTGGAAAAATCTGGTTCTTCAGGTTCTGAGCCCTCAGGTCCGAGATCCTGCCTGTGACCTTTTAAGGCACGTGTTCCTTAGTTGTTGTTTTTTTTTATTCAAATTTTGTCAAATAAAGGCTAAATGTGCTACAAAGTTAGCACAATCTTTGCATTGAGTTAAACAAACACTTTCATCAAATAGTTTTAAGTTGGTCAGAGGTTTTTCTTTTAGCCAATTAGATGCAAATATCTGCTTATAAG
This sequence comes from Austrofundulus limnaeus, assembly GCF_001266775.1. Classification (NCBI taxonomy): domain Eukaryota; kingdom Metazoa; phylum Chordata; class Actinopteri; order Cyprinodontiformes; family Rivulidae; genus Austrofundulus; species Austrofundulus limnaeus. The sequence continues at coordinate 144,642 of NW_013953235.1, forward strand.
AAAGTACTTTTGCAGGTGGAACAATATATTAAATATAATAATCATTGCAGTATCAACTTGCAGAGTGTTAATACTGTAAAAGATACCTGTTGGCTGCAGTGATTGTTTGCTGTGACTACATGTGATCAATCACCGCTCAGGATGCTAACCTGCTTTAAATAGATGTTTTGTGTGTCAGTGTTTTCATTACATTCATCTGACTCCACCCCGTCTGCTCGGGTGGATATAACTCTTCTCAACATGTGGAGTTCAGAACCAAAGAGCTTTGATCTTTAGCTGAAATGTCAGGGTAAATGTAGCCGTACTGCCCAGAAGCTGAAATCAGTTGAGACCTTAAAGAACGAGGAAGTGACAGAAGTGAAACGATAACGTCTGATTTTCTGACATTTCTGTTCGTGTCTGTGCTTCTGGAAGGTCCTTCCTCTGGAAAATAAAATGCAGAAGCCTCAGAAGTTCACCCAGGTGATGTATCTGGGTATGGGCATCGTCACCTTCCTCTACATCAGCCTCGGCACCATCGGGTACTTGTGCTTTGGGGAACATATTGGTGGCAGCATCACTCTGAACCTGCCGAACTGCTGGTAAGCTGGTAAAACCAGTCCTGAACGTTACATTGGTCAAAAACAACAAACCTCTTTTCCTGAAGAATCTACAAAATGTTTTCAGTCTCTTCAGGAGATCTGAGGAAGACTCCATGTGCTTCAGAGCTGTTAAAACAGAGCTGCTTTAAACTTTCTAACATCAACAACTTCAAACATCTTTGAAGAACAAACTTTGAGTCTTTTTATGTGTTTTTCTCAGTTTGTTTCCTTTTGTCAGAACTGATTTCACACTGAGCATCTTTTCTTCTTTAGGTAATATTTTATGTATGTATTTGTTTATGAGTGCATTTATAAATTAATTAGTTTGGTTTCACACATGAAAGCAGAGATCTGTGTGTTTTAGTCAGCTTTTAAAGTCTTTTTGTTATTTACTCAAAAATAAGATCACAGTTTATTCCCTTTGTTTAAATAAATGAAGAGTCTAAAATATTATCTTATCTTTTTTTATTAGTTTGTTCTTCTGTGCCACATTTTTCTTATCAGTGTGCATTGTTTCCCATCCAAGACATCTCCACTTTGGCATGCTTCTCCTCCTGCATACTTTGTCCTAGAGCTGCCATTGTAATTTATATCTGTAAAGCTCCTGTGCCAAATGATGGCTATGCCTTTTGGTGCCTGTCCAACTTATAGTTTTTGAAATATTTATGTTTAATAAATTATAATGGCAGTCAGTGGAGCCTTGTATTGGTCCAATACTGCCCCCTGCTGTACTCAACTTGGTACTGCACCATAGTTTAATATTTCAACTCAGTATAMTATTGCCTTAATACTGCTCGATTGTTGTAATATTATGCAGTTCTGTGTCAATAATTGTATTGGCAATGTGGCCCCTTTCTGCACGCATACAAACCAACCCCTGCCACCATCTTCTGCCACAGGTCTATTGGTCTAATGGTCTATGTCATTGACTTTCTTGTGGGAGATCAGGGTTCAAAACCCAGCTAATGCAACTTTAAAAAAAAATCTCTTCAAATTTCATATTGTCACACAATTACCTTAATTACAAACACCTGCTGACGTGACAGGCACAAGCTGGTCTAGAAAACACATTTGAACTTGGTCACAGTTCATTCTGCAAGTCCAATGCTGCAGGCAAAGCCATGCTGCAATGACATGCTACRTGGCAATGCACACTTATTTTTACATCGTAAAAACCCATGTCTAGTTACATTTGTATTTTATCCTTTTTTAATGTTATACTTGTTCTTACAAGTTTTTACTTTGATTTTATCTTTTTGTAACTGTTCAGCACTTTGACTGAAAGTGCTTTATAAATAAAGTTATTAATATTATTAACACTTAGGCTGGGATGTTAGCAATAGTGTTGTAGTACTTGACCACTTTTTGATGGTCTTGTCTTGGACATTGAGGACTCGAGATTTTATAAAATCATAAAGAATACATTTGTAAAACAACATCCAGGAGAAAGCTAACATTAGCTAATGTTAGCTAACATCAGCTAATGTTAGCAATCTGCCTCTGTAGCAAAAATTTTTTCTCGGCCCTCACAGATTTAGTCAATATTAGCTCTACTAATTAAGTTACCTACAGGTGTATAGAATGCTCCATCTTTTAAGAAACTCTTTTTTAAAATAAATTAATTAATTTTTCTGGACTTGGTCACGACTTGGTCCAGGCACTAAAAGTCTTGGTCTTGTCTCGGTCTCGATACACTGTGGTCCTGGTCTTGACTTGGTCTCTGGTTAGGTGGTCTTGACTACAACACTTGTATGCAGAGTTGCTTTATTCACTTGTTATATTCAGGTTTGGTAAAAATCAAAAGAAACTGAGTTGAAACTGACACATTAAAGACTAAAACAATCTTTCTTTCCCTTCATTTCATAAATGTTTTTCTTTATCAAAAAGTAACATTGTTAAAAAGCTGAAAGGAGTCTGTCCACTTTAGACCAAATAGTTGCATCAAAGTTGCAGCTGTTAAACAAATTTAATATCGGTAAATAATTCTAAAACATTTCTTGATCATTAGGATTAAAAAGACACAAACATGAAATGGCCCAGGCCTTTGTTTTTAACACAGATCTGTGATCTTAAAGGTATTTTTCTGGTTAAATAAAGGTTAATAAAACAAAACGATAGTGGGCCCACAGTTCCTCCACTTAGCTTAACGTCTTTATTCTTCTCACAGACCATCTGCTTCCATAAACAAACAAACTAAAACTGGGAGTTATTTTCCAGCTCCTACAGCTGTCCAGTCAATAATCACCCTCCAGCAGTTAATCTGCTCCTGACAGACGGTGGGTTTTGGTGGTTCTGGTAGACCCCATCAGTCTGATTCCTTCTGATGGAGAAGCTCACACRTTAAAGATGGTGGAACCAAATAGTCTGATTGGATTTGTTTGCTCATTACTTGTTGGTATCATCACAGCTGCAGGAAGGACAGACGTCCATTGAAGCGTCTTCTGGGACTGGTCTGATGCTGCTTATTAGTGGAATAGATTGGCTGTTAAATGAGGTTGAAAACTGAAAGATGGCAATTAGCAGCATCTGTTTGAAACTGTGAACAGAGGGCAGTCTGTGTTTGCTGTTTTATAAAATAAATCATGGATTGTAGCGTCTGTGGCATCGTCTAAATCTGCATTTCTCCGTCAGGTTTTCCTCACTGAACTCCCTCTGTTTTCAGGTTGTACCAGGTGGTGAAGCTGCTGTACTGCTTTGGCATATTCATCACCTTCGCGCTGCAGTTTTACGTSCCGGCAGAAATCATCATACCCTGGATAGTGGCTCGCTTGTCGGAGAGGTGGGAAAGGCCCGTCAACCTCCTGGTCCGCACCTTCCTCGTCATCGTCACATGTAAGAGAAATAAAACGTCATTGAAACTTGATTTCACAGATGTGCACACAAACACTTCAAAAATCCAATCTGTCTGTTTAAAAACAGCTTCCTTGAGCTGCTGCTCAGAGATATTAGGTGTTTGTTGGACTTTGTTTTTATTCTAACAAGGTGCTGAAGCCTCTAACAGAGCCGGGAGGCAGAATGACCTGAAACTGTGAGTTTGCTCAGTCAGGAAGAATCAGTTTCTCTTGTGAAAATCCAAAATGTTTTGACGTTTTTTTCTGGAAACATCTCTTTAACGTTGAACCGGCCTGACGGTCGGTGCGTTCATCTCCAAGATGGCGGCGGTGGCGGCAGATGTATGTAGCTGTGCAGTATCGCTGCAGGAAAATACATCCCATTT
>NW_013953235.1:152343-157455 GCF_001266775.1 Austrofundulus limnaeus
GTGTTTTATGTGCTGCAGAACAGGAACCTGCTGTAAAACAGCAATTATGCTGAGTCAGGCTTGATTTTTAATAATCTTTTCCTGTTAAATAAATAAATCAAATCAAATCAATCAGTCTTTACAGCTGAGGAATTTTATGTGCTCCAGGCTGGAAATCTGAAACCTAAAGTTGTGTGTTTGTGTAAAATCCAGGTTTTCTGATAGCATGAATGAAGTAACCCTCAGGAGCTCCTGCTTCATTGCTCCAGCCTGATTGGTTGGCAGCTGTGATGCTGGTGCAAAGAGGGGGATGGCCTCGTATAAGCCAGATGCACAGTTATTCTAATAGATGCACCTCCTCCTGRCTCTAAAAAAAGAGGCTGAAGTTGTGAGGTATGGAGAACAGGGATAGACTCTCAAATCGCCCCACAAGCTGCCACTGAAAACCACCCTGGAGGCAGATGCACTCAGAACCACTTGTTGGTACAGAATTGTCCGAGCTGTAGAATACTGGCAAAATGTTGGATGAGGCTCTTCTCACAGCAGATTATGTCTTGTAGATTAATGCACACAAACAGGGTCCAGGAWGCTCGTACTCCCCTCATGAAGGGGGCACGGAGGCCGTAGGGTGTCCAAAGAACCCCACTCGGGGTGGGTTATAGCTTTAGCTTCCATTACTGAATTTGTCTCCATGGGGCATGCCAGATCAGACTGACTTTGTTTCCTAAGGTGTGCCCCAAGGATCAGTTCTGGGACCACTTCTTTTCATTTCTTTGACTCATTTCTTTTAATTTATGTATTATTATTATTATTATTATTATTACGGAGGAAGACACAGTTCAGAGTTTGGTGGTCCCTCTTCTGAACACCAGTGTCCCAGCTGTGGGCTAGGCATGTGAGCGAAACACATTGCAGATTGGTTCCTAAAACCTCAGTTTTATCAGCTGCACACATCGATGAAGTTGTTTAGCTTGTTTCCAGCTCTGGACTCCATATGGATATATAATTTAAGTCCTTAGTTGGTTAGTTAAGCTTGTTGGTCTTATTTTATAGAGGAGGTTTTGCAGTGTTTCCTGCACACATTCGATTTTTTTTTTTAGTTCTGCATGAGCAAAACAGATTTTTCTGTCAGTGCAGCTAAAACCTCAGTTACCCCCTGTGGTCTTTGGCTGGCGGCGATCTTGGTCCTGTGTGCTGCAAGGGAAGATTAATGATTTTTGGAGACTAAACTTTAAAATATTTTTATGATAATACAGTTGAGTTTTTATGTACGTGTCATTTTAATGATGACAGTAATGTAATCCGGTTTGTAGGATTATTTACTCCCTGACATCAGACCTTGTGTTCTTGGTGTACTCTGATGCAGTCTCCTGCAGGTTTTCAGTCCTGAACCTCGACTGATCGCTTTGCTCCTCCTTCCTTTCTGCTGCAATGCTTTTGAAGATTTTGAAGATGGTCCTGATTTATTTATTTTTTGTATTTTTTATCAGGTTCTTTTGAACAGAGTCGGACGGGAGTCCACGTATCTACAAGTTACCACTTTAAACCAAAAAATAGTTGTCTTTATTGAGTTACAACACAATGAGCACACCAAAGAGTATAAGTCTACCTCTTCTAATATCTGCCCCGGTTTAGTACAGCTCATTTGGCTTAGTTATAACAGTTTTATAGAGGTAAAAGGGCATGTAAAGTAATTTACTTTTGAGTTTTGTGAAGAAAAGAAACCGATCTGCAATCAGCTGGAGCTGAACAGGCTGTGGATCTTTGCCAGAGAGTGCAGTGAAAAATGGCTCTCATCCCTCAGTAACAGTATTTCCAGCTGATTACCTGGTTTATTCAACTGAAGGAGCAGGAAGCCAGTCTCCAGAGCTATCGAGCGATTTCAGCAACCCCTTTGTGACTAATTACTTCCAGGTAAACCCACAGGTTCATAGTACCTGGAAGATTCCTGTCCGTGTTTCCTCCTCAGCAGTGGAGGTCTGGCAAATTAATTAGAGAATGGACCGAAAACAACAGGACACTCACGTGTCCTTTTTAGTGGTAACTTCTGTTGGTTTGTATTACAGGCTTTAATTCCTTCTTTATAAACACAATGAAAAGCCTTCAGTCATTGCTTCATAAACTTATTCACTGCTTAGCAATGCAAACAGCTTACAGTATTTAAAAGTTGCAAATAAACAAACATCCTTTTGTTTTTCCATCAGGATGAGAGAAATAATATTTCTGATTAAAAATCCAGAAAACACCACCACTTTATTTCTGATGTTCATGTTAAAAACTGCAGACACTACATCCTTACAACTAAATGGAGACACATCTTTTGTCTTTTTACAATCAAAACAGTTCAAAAGCCATCATCTAAAGCTCTACAGGGGTTCATCAGTAAAAAAACGATAACAGGTAATACACACATTTATGAAGACAGACTTGTTWTTTTTGATAAATATTTAACTTTTAGTTCACTAAAAACATTTGGCGCAGTTTGAAATGAAAGCTGTGGGAAAAAAACTGAACTTCCACATCAGGCAAACTTTCTCTTTTTAAAGTTTTTAGTCTCTTTCGTTCTAAATACTTAACAAGATAGTTGTAAACGTGATCATCTCAACATGTAAAAATATTCAAACATCTAATTTTCTGTAGATCAACTGGAGCTAGGTCAGAGAGTTTTCATAAATAGATCACAAAACAATAACCACTTTTTTTGTTAAGTCAAGGTTAGGCCAACTCCACACACAAACCATCTCCACAGACACACCAACTCTACCAATCATGATTTAGGGCCAACTCCACCCACACACCAACTCCACCAATCCTGATTAGGGCCAAATCCACACACAAATCATCTCCACCCACACACCAACTCTACCAATCCTGATTAGGGCCAACTCCGCCCACACACCAACTCCACCAATAACGATTAGGGCGAGCTCCGCCCACACACCAACTCTACCAATCCTGATTAGGGCCAACTCCGCCCACACACCAACTCAACCAATCACGATTAGGGCCAACTCCACCCACAAACAATCTCCGCCCACACACCAACTCCACCAATCCTGATTAGGGCCAGCTCCGCCCACACACCAACTCTACCAATCCTGATTAGGGCCAGCTCCGCCCACACACCAACTCCACCAATCCTGATTAGGGCCAGCTCCGCCCACACACCAACTCCACCAATCACGATTAGGGCCAACTCCACCCACAATCCATCTCCACCCACACACCAACTCTACCAATCCTGATTAGGGCCAGCTCCGCCCACACACCAACTCCACCAATCACGATTAGCGCCAACTCCACCCACAAACCATCTCCACCCACACACCAACTCTACCAATCCTGATCAGGGCCTGCTCCGCCCACACACCAACTCCACCAATCACGATTAGGGCCAACTCCACCCACAAACCATCTCCACTCACACACCAACTCTACCAATCCTGATTAGGGCCAACTCCGCCCACACACCAACTCCGCCAATCACGATTAGGGCCAACTCCACCCRCAAACCATCTCCACCCACACACCAACTCCGCCAATCACGATCAGGGTCTACTGCGCATAGATTAAGACCTCTGCCAATCACGGGTAGGGCCAACTCCTCTCACAGGACACATATACTGTAAAGACCCCTACTTGGAATTTATAGAAAAAAAAACCATACAGTCAATCAAAGGCTTTGTTTTTAAAATTAGCCTAAAGGATCTTAGAAGTCGTGTTTAAGAATGACCTTAAAGGAGTGAAAGCAAACATGTATAAACACAGTTTCTTTTTGCAGAGAAAGAAATCAGGTTAATGATTATGACCTCTCCAATCCCGCTTAGATGCATGAATCCCTTTTCATATGTTCACTGAATTAGCAAAACAGTAGTTCAGCAGTCCTCCTGAATTTCCTGCCAGTATTTACTGTGGCAACATTCTTTTCAAGACTGAGCCATTCAGATTTTTAATCTCTCATAACGATCTTTTTTATTTGACAGTGTAGTCGGTGTGTTTTTCTGTTCCTCTTATTCTACATTTTCATGTGTTTCTGCAGTTTTAGCATCATGCAAGTGTTTTGATTTGTGGAACGCCAATCGATTTTGTGTGCATTTCAACAAATTGTTGTGTCTTCCTGAAAAGGCTTGTGTGCATCCTACATGTAGCTTTGTGTTTTTATTCTCCAGCATCTCATTGGTGAGATAGGTGGCAAGTCAGTGATTATTAAACTCTGCAGTCTAGCAGTCACGTGTGGTTTTAACTCACAAACACGCGCTGGGAACTATCTGTTCTCATCCATGTCCCACTTTCAGGCAGCAGCGCAGTGTTTCCTGTAATAGGCCTGTAATAGCTGGAGTAGTCCTCCAATTGCTATTGATCCCGTCTAACCCAGACCGCTGATTCTCTAACTCTAACTCTGCTGTTGTCTTGTGCTTCTACTCTCTTTTCTTAAGACTCAGTGCAGAGGTTCTGGTTTGCTTTGAAGTCTGCAGGGGGTAACTTTCTATTATACTGACATTAATGCTGAAATAGACTTCAGGTTTAGTCAAATAGTCTAAAGTAAATGGTCTTATTTTTTTTATACACCGAATGCCTCCAGGTATGTTACTGATTATTGAAAGCCGTGTTTCCTGCTGGGGATCTTTGATTTTCTTCTTCTGATAGGTGCCTGAATACATTTTTCAGTGACTCATCTAGGATGAAACATTTCAGTGTAGTTTGAAATGTCATATTATGGTGACATTTCAGTTGCAGTATTCTGACTACAAGAGGTTTCCTCAGGGATTGTAGATTCTTGTATGGTCTTTTCACGACCTCTTACATTTTCACTGCATGAAGCAGGATCWACGATATGTACTGAAGAAATATTTTATCAAGTAGTACCTCTGCATGGCAGACAAACATGTTGGACTCATGCCTAGGTACACACAATCCATCTTAGTTCAACCTGGAGAGTAACATAATGAATATGAGTGTGGCTGAGTCTGAAACATTACACAAGACCAGTGGTGGACGAAGTACTCAACTCTAGTACTTGAGTAAAAGYRWYGATACTCATGGTCAAATCTACTCCACTACAAGTAAAAGTTACTCAGTCAAAAATCTACTCAAGTAAAAGTACTGAAGTACTTACTTTTGAAAATACTTAAG
>NW_013953235.1:158520-170649 GCF_001266775.1 Austrofundulus limnaeus
AAAAGTAAAAAGTTCCCAAATAAATAACTACTCAAGTAAAGTACAGATACTCAAAAAATGTACTTAATTACAGTAATAAAGTAAAAGTACTTTGTTACKGTCCACCACTGCACAAGACACAGGAAGCACCAGGAAATTAGCAAAAGCTGCTTTTCAAGTTGAAACTACTTAAATAGATGTTCTCTGTTGGTTTTTTTGGCCACAAACTTTCACAGGAGTTCACCAGGACAGACTAAAACGTGGCCAGAATAATACATTTCAGAATATTGACTCAAGATATTGACGCAGATAAAGTTTTAATCTCAAAAACACATTGGCTCTATTTGCCCTTTTATTTGAAGCCAAATTATATCAAATTCATTTCAGTACCATCCAATTCATTCAGAACTGAAGAGGCGTACTCCCAATACACAGAGCGTGGGATAGAATCCCAAACATTATCTTAATTTGTCACAGTGTGCAGCGAAAGCTGTGTCAGGGTTGGAAAACAACACATCCGCCCTTAGTGTAATCCAGAGATACGGCAGAGGAGGCATCCGAAAGGAATTAATTAAAGAGCCGCTGCTTTCTATTTGTTCTTATCACATTCTGTGGTGAAATGCGATTGATGGCACTGATTCAAGCCTGGATTGAAGCATTGTCAATAACCACTTATACAAAACAGTTCCACATTTAGTTTGGAGAGAAGTTTTAGTTTTGTGCTTGAAAGACCAAAGGAGACCTTCAAAACATCTTCCTCGGTCAGAAAAAAGAACTTCAAATTTAAGTTTGCAGCACTGAAGCCTTAAAGCAGACAAGGAAAATGGAAGGATTTAAACAATTTCTCCTCAAACCAGGGCTACTGTATCTGCAGACCTCTGATCCTTTAACTTGTGGATAAAACTTATTTGACCTTGGGTTAAAAAAAAAAAAATGCTTGGAAAACATATTCATCAATTCATTTCATTATGTCAAGGGCTCATATAACAGCATTAACATTGGTATCGGCCGAATCAATGTTGTTCATTTTTGAAAATATCGGTATCGGTCCGATAAGTAAAACTGGGCCAATATTAACGTCCGATATTGATTTCCCATTTTTTAGCTTTGTGTTTCTGTTTAGGGAGGGGAGATTATTGGTTGAGTGGTATTTGTTTGATCAGGATAGTGATAGTGACGCTGCACAGCCAGGAATAGCTGAAGTAGAACCATGTCCGAGGACTGGTATTTTTTTACCATATTGAAAAAAGATCGGTTATCGGCCATAACAGCAATAATTATATCGGATATCAATATCGTCTAAAATTTGTATATCGTGCATCCATAGTTATGTCATCATATATTATCATTGTCTGCCACCAGTGGTGGACAGCACTAATCTAAATATTAGTTGCACTAGCCCTAAAGYACTAACTCAAATATTTAGGTCCCCTAATTCTAAAGCACTAAAGCACAAGCGAAAGCTAATTCTAAAGCACTAATATAATCCAGTTGGCACATGGAGCATTCTTCAAGTGAACATGAGACAATATTTACTGTGTGCAGAATRCTGTSRCTTAGTGCCCTTGGCGGGCCCAAGTGGGAGTCACCCACTGGGCACGTTTGGCCCGTGGACCTTGAGTTTGGCACATTTGACYTTGTAGATAAGTGACACACATATAAACAAAATGTCTGACAGCTTTCACCCTCAACTGTGAACAATAATGCTGATCAATAACATTTAAAGACCTCAGTTAGTGCTTTTAAATTTAGSCYAAAAATTTAGCAAGTGCTAATCCACTAATGAATTTAAAAAATAGCAAAAGCTCTAAAGCACTAATCAGGAAATTAGTTCCGCTATTAGTGCTTTAGTGCCCACCACTGCCTGCCACTGAAGACGAAGGCAGTCACATTTTTGTCCATGTCTGTGTGTTTTTTACTAAAATATCTCTTAAACCACTGAAAGAATTTCGTTGAAACTTTCATAAACTAATAACTGAACGATCAACTTTTGGAGTCACCTCAATTCAAGATGTCTGCCACAGCTATTCAACCATACACAACACAAAACCGCTATAATTCAGTCATTTTTGCAGATGTTGAGCTAAAGTTTGACTTGATTGTAGTTGAGTCATCCGTTTAATGTTCATTTCCAAGTTTGACCAAAACAACTAAGGTGATCTCAGTTTTACACTCATGAAAGGCAGCGGGAGATGTGGAAGTAATTATTTTTTTCATTTAAAGTAGTTGTTGCAATYTTTCTGTTCAGGTTTTTATTAAAACTTTTAATTGTTTTTGAACTGTCAAAAATGCACATTGATCAACTTTCATCAGTATCAGAGGTCTTCTTCTGACAAACCTGTTTCATTTGGGAGGTGTGTTCACCTTTGGAAATGGAAGCTTTGATTAAAACCTCTAAATAATAGATGTTACAAAAACAATTTAAATCATTCCCTCCTGTGGGGACATATGGTGTCACGTTGTTGCCGATTTTTATTGAAATCGAAATTTAAGTTTGATAGAGATGCTTTATTCATGTATTTTTCATTAAACATCTTTGGAAATAAGGGACAGTAAAAAGAAAAAGTGCTTCCCTGAGTCTCATCTGATTACTGTTACATCCTCACTGTTCACCACGTGTCTTCATTTCCTTCATTAACTGCGATTGGGAGGATAATATTCTGCAGTCCAGGTTCACTGATGAACTAATAACAGTGTTCGTGCCACCTCATGTACAGTTAGCTGTGCCTGTGGACATGGTTCAGCCTGCTGAAGCACGCTTAAATAAAGGAGGCAAAGGATGGGAAGGGCTTAAGGTGGAATTACAATGCTTCTGTTTGCTCGTGAGACTTRAGCGGAGGTTTGCTGCATCCATGCTTGAAGAGAAGTGTTTCTCCTACGTTCACCTCCTCRGGGTGGCGGATGTGAAGGTGTTTTGTCGGTTTGCTTTTGAGTGCTTAAAGAAATGAGGACAAAGGCAGCTCTGAGCAGCCAAACACAAGGACACTGGCTCATGTTCCCTTTTGAACGTATCAAAGAAATTAAAAACTACGACAGATRGAACAGAATCACCTTGACACTAACTGAGAGCAATGAAATCCCAATAGACTCACTAAGGTCGTATTCAGACCTGATAATTTGCTCCGCTTTAAATGAACCAGAGTTCGTTGCGAACTCTGGTGCGGATCAAACAACCGGACCGAGACCCGCTTTTTGAGGTGGTCTCGGTCCGCTTCCAAACGAACTCTGGTGCGGTTCACTTCAGTTCTCTTCTGGTGTGAATACAGACCAGACTCTAACCGAACCAACTGCATTAAACATGCACCTTTTTGGACTTCACAGGCCACYRTYGCTGAGCTAAATAAACTGAAATCATACCTGTTTCGTCGTCTCCTGTTAGCAGCTCTGCTGGCAGCATGTTGTGGGTCAGAACACGCAGAGCACCTCGTTTCCTTTGGGTTGTGGGACACATTTACTGACGCCGCTCCAAAATTAGAATATCATCACGGAACCACCATTAAATTAGCTGCTTCTGACATTTTAAATGCTATTACAGTTGTACTATCAGCATAAATGTGCGCATCAGAACCGCAGCATGCAGGACTTCCTTGTTTTCTTCTGGATCTGTGGCTCAGTCCCGCCCCTTTTTTTTGTCCAATGGGAGCAATGATCGTCACACTCGTGGCTTTGTTTACAAGTTATACACTCACCGGCCACTTTATTAGGTACACCTGTCCAACTGCTCGTTAACACTTAATTTCTAATCAGCCAATCACATGGCAGCAACTCAGTGCATTTAGGCATGTAGACATGGTCAAGACAATCTCCTGCAGTTCAAACCGAGCATCAGTATGGGGAAGAAAGGTGATTTGAGTGCCTTTGAACGTGGCATGGTTGTTGGTGCCAGAAGGGCTGGTCTGAGTATTTCAGAAACTGCTGATCTACTGGGATTTTCACGCACAACCATCTCTAGGGTTTACAGAGAATGGTCCGAAAAAGAAAAAACATCCAGTGAGCGGCAGTCCTGTGGGCGGAAATGCCTTGTTGATGCCAGAGGTCAGAGGAGAATGGGCAGACTGGTTCGAGCTGATAGAAAGGCAACAGTGACTCAAATAACCACCTGTTACAACCAAGGTAGGCAGAATAGCATCTCTGAACGCACAGTACGTCGAACTTTGAGGCAGATGGGCTTCAGCAGCAGAAGACCACACCGGGTGCCACTCCTTTCAGCTAAGAACAGGAAACTGAGGCTACAATTTGCACAAGCTCATCGAAATTGGACAAGAGAAGATTGGAAAAACGTTGCCTGGTCTGATGAGTCTCGATTTCTGCTGCGACATTCGGATGGTAGGGTCAGAATTTGGCGTCAACAACATGAAAGCATGGATCCATCCTGCCTTGTATCAACGGTTCAGGCTGGTGGTGGTGGTGTCATGGTGTGGGGAATCTTTTCTTGGCACTCTTTGGGCCCCTTGGTACCAATTGAGCATCGTTGCAACGCCACAGCCTACCTGAGTATTGTTGCTGACCATGTCCATCCCTTTATGACCACAAAACCGTTACTAGCGTGGTGTACCTAATAAAGTGGCCGGTGAGTGTAGTTCATTTGCAAAAAAGCACAATGTGAATGCAAACCGCACCAAAMGGAAAAAAAAAAGTCCATTTTTGGTCCGGACCAAACAATTGGACCAAAGGACTTTCCTGGTCTGAATACACCCTAAAATTTTCATTTAAAACATTGTTTATTTTTTGTTAGTACTTGAATGTCTCAGATTTGAAAAACTCCGTTGAAGTTGTCTTTTTAACTCCGAAAATGCTAACCATCCTGCAAGAGCAGAAAGAAATAACTGTATTTACTGAACGTGAGATCGTGCAAACAACCCTGGAATAAAAAAGCTTGTGATTATTAGTAAATGTCAAAGGAAGTGCATGTTCGACTGATGCACCATGATTTAAGATCTTTTAACTGAAGAGCTGTAAAACAAACCTTGATGTTGTAGTTGCCAACGGTGAAGATTTTTCTCTTCAGTTTGAGCTCAAACAGTCAGATAAGAGTCAAAAGAGAGGACTGCCCTGAGCGAACACGCTCCTCTCTGCTGAGCTTTGCTTTGACTTGCACTCCCTCTCCAAAGGTCAGCTCATTTCAGTTCTCGGAGAATTCTTTTGAAGTGAGCACTCTATTCTAATTTTCGACAGATAGGCAGGAAGGCGGAGGAGCTTGCTGTTGCTGTTGATGCTGTTTTTAATCAAAGAGTCTCGGCGCGGCAGCGCTGGGATTTCTATATGTCTTTGTCTTGTTTTGTGTCATTCTGCACTCTTATGTTACAAGCTCTGACAAAAACTACCTGAAGGCCCGGTTCTTTGATTGTTATTTGAGGTTTTGCTTGGAAAAGAAAGTACACCACACATTAGGTTGCATCAGGTGAGTTTTGACCAGGAGTGACAGATAGCAGATTACTGAAACAACTTCACAGAACAAGCTTTGATGTCAGCCTTTGAAGCTGGAATTGATGGCGTACATCTGTCTTTTTCCCAATAGCTGCATTAATCAGACTTTGACTACGTTGGAGTGGAGTTCTTTACATTTGCTGCAAATCACTTGTTTATATATTAAGTGGCTGAACTGCCTGAAAACATTTGGTTATTGGGATGTTTTTGGGTTTGTGCCTGCATGATGTGTTTTGAGTCCAGCAGTCACTCTCCTTGTTCTGTTTCAGTCTCCCATCACTTCTTGAGGATTTTCTGTCTTCCATGTTTTTTTGTTTTTACGTCCTTCAGCTTCCAACCAGTTTGGCAGCGTTACCACAGTTTGTTTACTCTCCTGCTGCTTCACACACCACCCATAAGAGTGTTGGGAGTGAACCAATACTTTGCTTGAATAAGGCTAAAGCTTATTCAAGCAAAACACCACAAAACAAAGAGAGCCACATAAAAAGACATAAAACACGTCGACAGCCAGAAACTCTAAACCCATGGTTCTCAAACTGTGCTGCAAGAACCATTGGTGGTGCTCAGGATCCCTCTGGGTGTGTTATGGAGGAATATGGGTATTATGTATTTACAAGTTAAATAATAAGCTAATTATCACCATAAGTTCTGCAGTGATGTAAAGATAAAAGAGTAGAAAAAAAGAGTTGTTTAAGCACTTTTATGATCTTTGCTTCAAATGGAAGCTACTGGAAGAGGAGAATATTTTAAGAACAATGGTGGAAACTGGAATGGATGATGGTACTAGGTCAATCAATCCAATCAACCAACTGATCGATAGACATGGCACTTATACAAACAACCAACTGACCAACATAGTACATATACGAACAACCAACTGACCAACATAGTACATATACAAACAACCAACTGACCAACATAGTACATATACAAACAACCAACTGACCATCATAGTACATATACAAATAACCAACTGACCATCATAGTACATATACAAACAACCAACTGACCATCATAGTACATATACAAACAACCAACTGACCAACATAGAACATATACAAACAACCAACTGATCAACATAGTACATATACAAACAACCAACTGACCAACATAGTACATATACAAACAACCAACTGACCAATGTAACATATTTACAAACAACCAGCTGACCAACATAGTACTTATACAAACAACCAACCAACATAGCACATATACAAACAACCAATTGACCAACATAGTACATATACAAACAACCAACTGACCAATGTAGCATGTATACAAACAACCAACTGACCAATGTAGTATGTATACAAACAACCAACTGACCAATGTAGCATATATACAAACAACCAACTGACCAATGTAGCATATATACAAACAACCAGCTGACCAACATAGTAATTATACAAACAACCAACCAACATAGCATGTATACAAACAACCAACTGACTAACATAGTATGTATACCAACAACCAGCTGACCAACATAGTACTTATACAACCAACCAACATAGCATGTATACAAACAACCAACTGACTAACATAGCACATATACAAACAACCAACTGACTAACATAGTATGTATACAACCAACTGACTAACGTAGTATGTAAACAACCAACTGACTAACGTAGTATGTATACAACCAACTGACTAACGTAGTATGTGTACAACCAACTAAACAACATAGTACTTATACAACCAACCAACATAGCACATATACAAACAAACAACTGACCAACATAGTACTTATACAAACAGCCAACTGACAAACTTAGCACATATACAACCAACCAATATAGTACTTAAACAACCAACCAACCAACCAACATAGCACATATATACCCAACCAACATAGCCTGTATACAAACAACGCTGTAGACCAAAGTTCTTCACAATCATACAACCAAATTAAGTGGCTTCTTCAGCAGCACCAGTGAAGTTTCTACAGGACCTGATGGTTAAAATTTTTTTGCAAAACTGAAAAAATTAAGCTTAGATTTTAATAATTTCTTATGGTGCAGAGGAAGAGTCAACACCACAGTGTTGTTCTCAGCATTGGATGCATAAAACCTTCACATTCGTAATCACACCATTCAGACAGGGTTAGTTGAGTTTTTTTGTATCGCCTTGAGTCAACCCAGTGAACAAAATTGTTTGGTTTTGGRAGTCAAAGGAAAGGCACGAGTTGGCTCATCTCTTTAGTCCTGTAGGTAAAATGTTAGTTATTAAATTTAGTAAGCAATCTAAGAATCTTTTTTTTGTTCATATTTTGGGACACATCCTCAGTAGTGAACCTCGTGTTCTTTGGGTGTTTTTACAAGTATACCCAGCTGAGGATGGTCAGTCTTCAGCTGTGTCCTGAAGCAGTTGGGTTTCATTGAAGGGTTTAGGTGAGGATAAAGAAGCAGGTTTGGTTGTTAGATCATGGTTAGGCATTTAAATAAATCAGACATTTTTTAAATCAGGTAMTAGATGTATTTAAAATGTTCCTGTACAAGCTTAAAATCCAGTTATAATGTCTTCCCTAATGATGGCACTTGGAGAGCTTAGTACTTTCTGAAGTGGTGCTCATTAAAAAGTTTGAGAACCTCCTCACTGAAACGGCCTGTTTTCAAAGCACCTTTTACCCACTTTTCACCAGGACTTTTCATATCAGGAGAGTGAAGAGCATGCACTCTAAATAATAATTAGTTTGAAGTTTTAAATTTTGTATTACATTGAATAAGGTTGTTTTGATTGAAGGCAAATCACTTAATCCATTTTAAATCTGTTGCAAGGTCTTTACGTGTACATCACTCATAATCCAACCTAACAGCCAAAAAATAGCAGATAATGAAGAATTATGAGTCTCTTGACCCAAAGCTGGATAATCAATATCTTTGGCTTTTACATCCAGTAGGAACAGACTGTAGCAAAGAGCAGTTTACATCAGAAAAAACCCTCTCTGCTCCTTGAGTTTGAGGCAACAGATTGCACCAATTTCACCACCATTATCTAATTTTCTACAAACAAAAACTTTTGCTGTTTTTGTTCAGCTTTAATATTCCCGTAATAACATCAGATCCAAACATAATGTGAGACAAATTGTATTTCCCCATAATAACTGTAACACCCGGGCCTTTGCACCCATTCGTCTTTGTTAACAGAGAAACAAAACCAGTGTTGACTTCCTGTCCGTACGGCAGCTTTTGTGTCAGACTGGGTCAGTTTGAAAGTGCCTCTTTTGTCTGAGTCACTTTGCTACAGGCTTGAGCTGAGCAGCTTGCGTGTTGTGAAGCTGTTGATGGAAACAGGAGAGGACACGAGGATGTAGCATGAGCCTCCTCTTCCTCTTTCCCCTCACTTTTTTTTAACTTTGTTTTCTTCATCCTGGAGCTACTGTGACATGAAGGTGATGTGCTACCAAGATCGTATGCTGCATCTTGTTGGACTGTTGTGCTTCCATTTGATTGTTTTTTTTTTTACCTACCTGAAACGTGACTTGTGCATTCAAATTCACGTCTCATGGAGCAGATTCTTCTGTGTTTTTTGGCCTTTTCTTTATTTCCTGTCTCAGCTTCTCTGACTTTCTTTACTTCTGTGAGAGACAGAATCACCCATGAGATTTATGGTGACATGATCAATTTAAAATAAGGTCTTCTTTGGAAACCTCTTCCTAAAATGGCAAACTTTGACATAGGCACTGTATTTTCAGGACTATAAGTCGCAACAGTTAAAAAATGTGTCGTGAAGAGGAGAAAACCATTGATAAGTCGCAGGACAGATAATCTGGAATAACACAGATAATAACAATATAACAGAACATAGATCCTGCCTGGACTGCTGAATAGCCTTAACAGACAGATGACACAGGTTAGAGTAACTTTACGTGAATTGTTTGCAACGACAATAACTTCACACAAATTCAACTAAACATCTGTAGCAAGTTACTAAAAAACAAGTTACCAACAACAAGCTAACATTAGCTTACCGTCCTCTTTCATCTAGCTAACATTAGCTTACCATTCTCTGTCATCTAGTTAACATTAGCGTACGTCCTCTGTCATCTAGCTAATATTAGCTTACCATCCTCTGTCGTAAAGCTAATATTAGCTTACGTCCTCAGTCGTCTAGCTAACATTAGCTTAGTGTCCTCTGTCGTGTAGCTAACATTAGCTTAGCTCTGTCGTGTAGCTAACATTAGCTTAGCGTCTTCTCGTCTAGCTAACATTAGCTTAGCTTCCTCTGTTGTGTAGCTAATATTAGCTTACCGTCCTCTGTTGTCTAGCTAACAATATCTTACTGTCCTCTGTTGTCTAGCTAACATTAGCTTAGCGTCCTCTGTCATGTAGCTAACATTAGCTTAGCATCTTCTCATCTAGCTAACATTAGCTTAGCGTCCTCTGTTGTCTAGCTAACATTAGCTTACCGTGCTCTGTCTGGCTAACATTAGCTTACTGTCCTCTGTTGTCTAGCTAAAATTAGCTTATTGTCCTCTGTTGTCTAGCTCACATTAGATTAGCGTCCTCTGTGTCTAGCTAACATTAGCTTAGCCTCCTCTGTCGTCTAGCTAACATTAGCTTAGCTTCCTCTGTGTCTAGCTAACATTAGCTTAGCCTCCTCTGTCGTCTAGCTAACATTAGCTTAGCTTCCTCTGTGTCTAGCTAACATTAGCTTAGCGTCCTCTGTCATGTAGCTAACATTAGCTTAGCGTCTTCTCGTCTAGCTAATTTCTGGATGGTTCGATACAATCTTCAGTTATTTTCCTTCCAGTTTGGCGTAGTTCATGTTGTGTCACAAATAAAACAAAATAAGATTTGTGCGTTTGTTATTTTTGCTAAACAACTACAAACAGCGGAACAACATTACTTACAGTAGGCTAATCACAAACGTAGAGCGCCATCTCATGGCTGCAGACTGTAATGTTCCCTCCTTGCTTCACATCAGTCAGTATGAATCAGTCAAAATACGTCACGAAAAAAATAAAAACATATATAAGTCGCAGGGACAGCAAAACTATGAAAAAAGTCTGACTTAGAGTCTGAAAAATAGGGTAGTTGAATTAACTGCTTTAGATTCTGTAGGAAAAACATCAGATTGTTTTTAGTAAGTTTTGTCCCACTTCAGGACATACAGATTGACACAGAGGAAAAAGTGATTAAAGCCACTTTTACTCTTTCAGAGCCCCTCGAAACCTCCAGGTGGCACCTAAAGACTCCTAAATACAGACAGGTCAGCGTAACGTCAAACCAGGCAAGGACAACAATCTGTCTCTGATCCTTTTTGCTCGTTTGTTCTCTGCCTCGTTTGGTGAGGACATAAAGTTGAGAGTCCACCGGGAGCCCCTTCGCCTGCAGTGTTGAGCTCTTTTTGTCTTTATGTTCTTTGTAGTATTCTCTGAGGTGCTTTCAGCTTTAATACATTTGTTGTTCAAAAGACATCCAGTTCAGCTTTTTTATTGTACTTTGTCCAAAAGCCTTCACCGCTTCCTGCTGTGTCCAATTTGTTTGTTCAACCTGCTATAATGTAAACATAATGCAAACTCAGGATTATAAAATAAACAGTATWTATAGTGTTTTTATAGGATGTAGGCAAAACACTGTAAACACCAAATGAAATGAAAGTTTATTTTGTTGWTGATTTACTAGATCTCTGAGCTTTCTGTGGAAAATTAGGTCAACGTTTCTGAAGTATTTTATTATTTTAGTGATGCTGTGCCAAGATAATAATGCTGTCCAGAATAATGAGCCTTTTATCTGAAGGAAACGAGGGAATTAACTCTCACTGTAAACATTTTGCATGATTAAATATTTACACCATGAAAAAATTGAAGATTTATTTTATATTTAACTACTTCCTGTTTTTAATCTTTAAAAAAATGGTCTTGGAGGGTGATTGTTTATGTCTGTTTTTGGCACTGAGGGACTCGATCTTTTAGTTTTTTGGCGTCTTGCAGGTATCACACAAAGAAATGCTCTGTTTCCAACAAATGACATGGCAGCCTAGAAAGGTCTCCTGGTGACATTTTCTTTTTGTTTAAAGCGTAAAACCTGTATTTAAAAGGTGTTTCAGGTTGTTGCTCTGCGGTACCAGAACGTGTGTTTGTGTATCAAAGTTTAAAATCTTTTGTCAAAACTCTGAATGTTATCTTTGATCAGAATTTAACYGTATTCATTTCTCTTGTTCACAATCCGTCAGAAGTGCACTTTAGTGAGACGTGTGTGATTTATTTATCAGGCCTTTGAGCTGTTTGTTTTCAGTGTAGCTTCAAAGACAAATGTCGGAGGAACTCGAGTCTTTTCACGTCTTGAGCTGAGGTTTCAGCTGCTATCTGTCGGCCACCGCTGCTCACASTGAATCTGTGTTGAGAATCTGAGCTGACCTTTTTCGTCTAACTCAATAAAACACGAACGCTCAGGCCGTGGCCCAGCTTTCTCATTTTTCTCCAGATGTRTTTCATTCATTTCACATTCATAGTTTTGGACTGGATTGATTTTTGTGGGGAGGAGGAGAAAAGGCATCTATTATTTTGTGTCTTTATTGYCACACTTGGCCGTGTTCTTTAAATTCTTCAAGGCTAAACATTTCTTTGACCAGGATTATTCTTGTTTTACTTCACAGTTTGAGGTTTTTATATCATTTATTCATCTTTTATCTGTCCTCGTTAATTTGACAGATTATAAATACGCACTGTTAAGATAAGATCAAACTTTATTGATCTCACAATGGGGACACATTACT
>NW_013953235.1:172467-173904 GCF_001266775.1 Austrofundulus limnaeus
AGTGGGCGCACCAGGCACTGAAGAACATGTATACAGTATATGCTGGAACTTCAGGCTTCTTGTCAGCGTTGGTTTCCTGCTTGCATTGACAGCATTAAATCACCGTTCACATCCAWTCACTGGTGTTTTATGGTCCTCATTCCTTTCACATTTCAATTTATTCAACATTTATGTGTTTTCGTCTCGACTTCAGTTAATGAACACTGAAATTTTCTTACAATAGAATAAAAGAAAATACAATATAAATAAAATGTATAACAATACACATATACATCAACCATATATGCATATACACAGTTGAAGTTTAGATTTCATCTTTTATTATGTCTTATGCCTAAAAAACAATCCTCAAAATATGTCGTTTCAAACAGTTTGGGACAGGAAATGATGCTCTGRGCTGAAAGCTTATCACAATCCTAAATCACACCATTTATTAAAGCTTTAGTTTGTGTTGTGTACTTCATAGTACTGTAATGTTTCTCTGTGTAGTTTTGTCCTGAAGGTATTCTGTTCCTCTGAAATGTTGCTGCATAAATAAATGTTAAATAAAAGTGAATGAAATCCCATCAGGATTGGATGACAGCCCCTCCAGCAGATGGTCACTTCCTCATTAAAGGAAACGGCTTCTGTTACCTCACGTTTCTGTCGTTTCCAACAAGCTGAGCCGGGATAAATTGAATTGGCAGCTTTAAATTGGTAACCTAACATCCGCTCTCCTCTGGCCCACTGTTTTGATTGCTCCTTCAGTTTATCCCAGCGGCTGAAATATTCAATCTCRTTTTCTAAGAAACTCTTGAGTATTTTCTGCTGAATCTAGAATGACCCGGCTTTCCCCCCCTTCAGCAAAAGTTTGTAATTACATTGAGAGGAAATGTWTCCAGTATCCTACCGGCCTCTGTCAGATGCACCTCTTCATCCACAAGCCTACATAGAAAATGTTTTTTCATCAAATCTCTTATTTTATGTTTTCTGTCCAAACCTCAGTGGCTCAAAGAAAACTTTGAGTTCATAGCAGWTATATAGGGTTGCTGCAACACAACAAAACGACGTATGGGTGTATTTACCTACAAGGTAGATTAAATACATTATAAAGCAATAAAACTATTATCTGTTTATCTTGACTATTTGTTTTCTGCAAAACTCAAGTTTAATAATAAACATGTTGCATGAAATATGAGCTAAAGGTAATAAAGTGTTGATTTATCTGWATTTTACTGATAAATCTTCAGTTTGCTCGGCTTCAGCAGCTGTTTCTGTCTCTGCTTGATCCTCCTGAGTGGGAAAACTAAAGATATTGAATTTTACCCTTAAAGCAACACAGGGAGCAGACTTTTCCAGAAGAGTTTTGCTCCCTTTTTCAGCTCATCTGGTGAAGAGGGGAGTTGTTGGAGTTGTTCGCTAGCGGTGTAAGAAAGTATCGATACACTGAAATATCGC
>NW_013953235.1:174956-177194 GCF_001266775.1 Austrofundulus limnaeus
TATATCAGGATATATCGTATCGTGACCCCTCTGTCATGATATGTATCGTATCGCCAAATTCTTGCCAATACACAGCCTTATTGTTCGCTGACTCAACTCGATGATGGAGTGAGAGGGAGGTGAGCCAGAGGTTTTGTTGTTGTGGAGGGATTTGATTCATTCAGACGAAGCAGCAGAGTGTGGCGCCAACTTAATGATTGTTAGAGATCATGCTGATTAAATCTGTTTTTTGCTGATTAAATCTGTTTTTTAGTTGCATCATTAAGGATTCTTGTTTCTACACTTTGCTTTAGTAATTAGTCCTGAACAGAATAAGCTGAAACYCGGAACGTGACAGGCTCCTTGTTGTCGAATGTGTTTGCCTGCTGACAACACCTGACCTGCTGCCTAATTACTGYTGAACTGATGTCTGACAAAAAAAAAACCTGCCCCCATCCATCCTGCGAAGCACCGCCGCAGCATAATAATCTTGCAGAAACCCATCAAATTGTAGCCAACAGCAAGGACGTCAGTTTGGCTTTACAGGATTTATGCAAGTTGGGGGAAAAATGCAAACGTGCACAAAGTTTTCTCCCTGCAAAGTCACTATGTTCTAGAAATAAAGTAGCTGATGGGTCATGTGTGTGCAGATTTAACGTTAATTTGTCTGGCTTATCTACCAAGGTGGGCAGGTTGGACAGCTCTCTGTCGGTTAGTCTCTGTACTTCTGCCAGACGCTGCGCTGTAGCAGTAAAGTGAAAAGTCATCCAGCTGCTCAACATTATTAGCAAAATATTATATACTTTTACTTGTTTATTCTGTAAGATAATAGGAGTTTTTAATGCTTCCTGTTAATCTAATAAATCTCCTAAACCAAAAACCTGTCAGGGTTGTACAAAGGTATCCACTCACTTTACATTAAAACCAGTTATTAAGGAGAGAATAGATGATTTAGGCCAAATCCTGATCTCTTAAGTGTGGTTCAGTTCAGTGTCTTTATAAACTGTAATGGCAAGAATTTGGTGATAAATGATACATGTCACGATACAGGAGACACAATATGATATACAGTATCACAATAAATTGCGATACTATAAGCAAGATGATGTATTGCCAATTTTTTCTCTAAGAGATTATAAATAAATAAAAAAACTCAGTATAAAGAGCACACCATGCAAATCTGATCTAACCTTTAATTAAATATTGATACTGTGTTTTTGAGAATCGATACGGTATCAGGAAATTAATTTTCACGATACGTATATAGTTCACACGGTTCCTGCGGATCTTTAAAGTCTTAAAAGGCATTAAATTTATCAATCCAAAAATAAGGCCTTAATTAGCCTTAAAATGTATTTTTTTTTTATTTCAGAGGTCTTAAAAATGTTAACACTTTGTAAGGAGGATGACTGTAATTCATTTTGTATTAAAATATTTTGGTAACATTTATTCTTTTTAAGTAATTTACCAAATACCAGATTACCTCGTTGTTTTGTGTTAAAATAAACATTTAGGTCAAATGTCAGTAACTGGATTTTTTTTTTACATCTGTGTTTATTGTGAAGTGGTCTTAAATTTCATTTCAAGTGGCATTAAAGAGGTCTTAAAAAGTCTTAAATTTAACTTGACTTAAGCTGTAGGAACCTCAATACATCCTTCGTCCGCCATTACGAACAGAAAAAAAAACTGTTTAAAAATAAAAGGTGAAATATAATAATTGTCCTGCACCTGACCTGTTGGCTTTAAGTAACTGAGCAATTTAGTTGTATAACACAGTATTAATGTCTAAAATAATATGCTTTAAAGTCAGCATCAACCATAAACTAAATCTGCCATAATGTAGCTACTCACTATAAGCTCATCAGAGAGTAAAACTTTATTAGTTTTACTTTAAATATGTAATAAATACAGAAATACTATTAAGTCAGTCGTACACTTAGTTCTTATCAGTGTTTAAAAGAGGACAAGCTAAAACTCTGTTTAGTCAAAGTTAAACATGAAACTTCAAGTTCGTTACATCTGGCCCTTCGAGGGCCACCATAACACTCATGTGGCCCTCGGAGAAAATAAGTTTGACACCCCTGCGTTATGGGATATGGTGGGTCGAAAAGGATCCATCGAACCCGTCCTTCAAATCTGGGACAAAGTAGGACTCATTTATCGGCCACATCGAGTCTTTGAATTTGGACAGCCTCTGGCGCGGCGCTGTGACGTAAGCAGCCGACAAATTCATCCTTCGGAGGATGCAGCGTTTGAATT
>NW_013953235.1:178489-179726 GCF_001266775.1 Austrofundulus limnaeus
TAACCGTACGGTTAGAAACTCAAATCAGAGTCAACTCTCGGTTAAAGTGAGAAAGCCGGTGGAATTTTCGACCCACTGTGAGGAGAAAAATGTGGGCAAAGCAGTTTATTCTGTAAAAGTCCCAGTTTTCTCTCTGTTCTGTGTGAAGTTGAGTCGTGGTGCTGCTGGCTGTGTGTGGAGTCCACCCACCCTGAGCTAATTAATATTAGTTTATTCAGGTCCCAGCGCTCAGATAAAACAGCATGTGAGCCTGTAGGGCAGACGGAGCCCAAGTCCATCTTTAATGAGCTGCAGATCAGCCAACTCTGCGCACGCCAGATGAAAGTCGGCTGTGGCCAGCCTGAGCTGGAGGCGGCCCGGTTCTTCTGAGGCTTCTGTTTCGACGGTGTTTACTGCTGGAAAGGCTGAAGAAACGAGACGGCCTCCAAGACTCTCTGCCTGTCTGTGGAGGAAAGGATGCTTAGAGCCTCGCTGCCCATCTCTAATCCAGCCTTGGAGCTTGGCTGGCTGTGGATTTGTAACTCTGGAGGTAATTGACTCCATTTGAGCGTAGAGGCGTCTCCTTCGCCCTCGGTGGATTTTTAAAGCGGTGGGTTTGGTTCAGAACCTTCCTGCTGACAGATCTCCACTTCTGTGTCCGTCCTTTATTTCTTTCTTCTGGCAGCTTAAAAACGTGTAAAACGAGGGGTGCAAGGTTCCTGCAGATCCTTAAAAAGTCTTAAAAGGCATTGAATTCATCAATCCAAAAATAAGGCCTTAATTAGCCTTAAAAAGTCTTAAATCAATCTTTCAGAAGTCTTAAAAATGTTAACACATTGTAAATAGGATGATGGTAATTCATCTCAAATGTTAAAATAATTGGTAAAAATTATTTTTTTAAATATCCACATGCAGACATTTCCCTTTGACATCACTTCCTGTTGTTTCACATGCAAATATCTCAACAGTTCATCTGAGCAACGTGACATTTGTTTTGTAATATGTTAATGCTGTCTTTCCAAAAATGCGTTCACTTTTCTTAGAAAAAAATTGATGTCTCAGGCACTTTAAGGTTTTGTTAAGACCCCGCTGTGGGTCCTAAAACTCCAAATTTTGGGTTGTTAGAGGATTTTCTGAAATTAAATTAAGATTAAAGCTGACTGCTAAGAATGTTTCTGCTATAATTAGAAATGGATAAAGATATTTGGTCTATTAGCAATATTTGAATACTTCACCCAAAAATACTTGGATTCATGAG
>NW_013953235.1:179736-182264 GCF_001266775.1 Austrofundulus limnaeus
CTTAAAAAGTCTTAAAAGGCCTTAAATTCATCAATCCAAAAATAAGGCCTTAATTAGCCTTAAAAAGTCTTAAAAGGCCTTAAATTCATCAATCCAAAAATAAGGCCTTAATTAGCCTTAAAAAGTCTTAAATTTAACTTGCTTTAAACTAGGGTTGGGCATAATCGTATCGTGTGCAATTAATCGTCAGAAAAACATTAATCGATTATTTTTTTGGCCCTTGACGATTAATATGATTAATGCCACCAGTCAGACTGACTGGGGATTACTCCGGTCACTCCGCTTGGTGCTCCTCTCTGCTTCAAATATGATGAACATTAAAAAAAATTCTGTAATTTATTTATCTATCAACACAATTTAAAATTTGATGTATAGCCTGAAATCTGTAATTTCCACACAATTTGAAACAATTTTTTACAAGGATCAAATCTTTCCCACTAAATTGGTCATGTGACTACGAAACAAGGAAGTCCAGGGACTCCAGGAGATTAATTGTCAAATTAATCGTTATCGGATAAATACCACAATTAATCGTGATTAATTTTTTTTGCCAATATAGCCCAACCTTACTTTAAACTGTAGGAACCCTGGGGTATACTAACAAATCGATTCACATCAGAATTGTGATTCTCATTTACAAAAATTCAGAATTTATTTAAGATGTCCCAAAATAAATTTAATTTTTTTTAATAACTAAAGCAAATCACTGGAACATGCACCTGCAGAAAGCACCAAAACAAAGAGGAAACTACTAAACTGGAGGAAAGAGAGATTCAACTGGCCCCGTCTTCAGTGAATGCAAAGATTTGGGCTCATTTTGTTTTTTTTTACTGAACCAAGCCAGGTTTGACCTGAGATTCACTGTGTGCAAGATTTGTAAAACGAAGATGGAGCACAAGAACGACGGGCTCCTATTATCAACTTTGAATGAAATAATGGCCCCAAGAATCAGAATCAAATCATGAGACAGTAAAAAAAGATTCCCACCCCTGGTAAAAACAACTCCGGGACCTCCTGCTGCTCATTAATGTAATGGGTAAAATACTAAAGAGTTGCATAATTTGGCAGTCTTTAGCTTTCATTTGGATATAAAGCAGAAAATAAAACTGGGTGGCTGTGGCAGAGTGGTTAGGGGAGTCGTCCTGTAACCGGAAGGTGGTCGGTTTGATCCCCCCGTTCCAGCCGTCTAGGGTTGGGCAAAATCATATTGTGTGCAATTAATCATCATCAGAACTTAAATTGATTATTTTTTTGGCACTAATGCCACTAGGCAGACTGACTAGGGATTTCCTCTGTCAGTCAAATATGACAAAAATAATTTWAAAAAGTTATCAAAACTCTAGTTTTACTTGGTCTATCAACACAATTTAAAAGTTGATGTATGGCCTGAAGTCTGTACTTTTGACACTATTTGGAACAGATTTTTACGGAGTGAAAATCTTTCCCATTAGAGTGATTTAAATTGGTCATGTGAGGATATGAGGGCATCCAGGGTCTCCAGGTGATTAATTGTCATTTTAATCGTTATCGGCTAAATACTGCAATTAATCGTGATTAAATCTTTTGCTAGTATTGCCCAACCCTACAGCCACCTCAGTCGTTGTGTCCTTGGGCAAGACACTTCACCTGCCTTGCCTACTGATAGTGGTCAGAGGGTCCGGTGGTGCCGTTGCATGGCAGCCCCATCGCTGTCAGTGTGCCCCCCAGGCTACAATGTAGTTTGCCATCATCAGAGTGTGAATGTCTGTAAGTGTAAAGTGCTTTAGGGTCTTGAGGGACTTGATAAAGTTCAGTCCATGTACCATTTACCAATAAAGTCTAACGTCTAAATGTCATTAGCCTGGTAAAAACCTGACCCTTGTTCTACGCACGGGATCTGATTTACCTGATAGCTAACGTTTGGCCGTGATGTATATAGTGCACCAGCTGGACCGTGAAGCTAAGAAGCTAACCGGAATTTGCGTGCCTTGTAACAATCATCCCCTTACGGAGCCCGCGAGGGGACATGGAGGATTATTTTTTCTTTTGTCTTCCCACGCAATAGTATTGCGTTACTTCACAGTACCTTTTGCGTTCCCTCGCAAAAGTCATTTAACACTATTGTGCGTGCCGGCTTATTAACAAATTCATCTGCTCACCATTAGCGAGTTAGCCTACTGCTTTAATTCAGCTTCAGAATGAATATATCACACAGCCACACATGGAGGTATGTCATACGCCAGTATTTTAACGCAGTGCAGCCATGCAACATCAAATGTCAGTTTCACGAACTTGTAGCGACACATCCTGTTTTGGTAACCGGATATTTCAAAATAAAAGTCTGATTTAATTCAGTTCATATACAAAACAAACTTTTGCGTGGGAACGCAAAACAATTTTGCGAGGTAACAAAAAAGTATTGGAAGGTAACGCAAAACATTTTGCGAGGTAACGTAAAAAGTTTTGCGAGGTAACGTAAAAAGTTTTGCGAGGTAACGTAAAAAGTTTTGCGAGGTAACGTAAAAAGTTTTGCGAGGTAACGTAAAAAG
>NW_013953235.1:182577-184913 GCF_001266775.1 Austrofundulus limnaeus
AAAGTATTGCGAGGTAACGCAAAAGTATTGCGAGGTAACGCAAAAGTATTGCGAGGTAATGCAAAAAGTTTTGCGAGGTAACGCAAAAAGTTTTGCAAGGTAACGCAAAAGTATTGCGTGGGAACGCAAAAGAAAAAAATCCCCCCATGTCCCCTCGTGAGCTTCGTATCCTCTACTGGGAAGAGAGAAGTACCGAGCCAAACGTGTTGGATGTAGTTGAGTTCTACAGGCTTTGTGAGACAAATTTAATTTGGAAGCCTTATCGGCACGGACTGGCTTCTTTCACTCCCTGCACTAACCATTGCTAAACTACAGGCAGACTAAAAATGCAGAAAATCAACCTCATCGTTCACAACTCCTCGTTCTGTTCACCGATTGGCCCGGTTCGAATTCTACCAGAGAAATCCAATGGGAGAAAGTCCTGACGGAGCAGAGAAGGAAATAAAAATTAAGTGGAACTGTGTAGGAAAGCAAGGATCAAAACTTCATGTCCACATTTTTTCTTTCCATGTAAATCTGAGCTGAATGTGGGTCAGAAGTAAAGCAGGAAGTGTTCCAGGCGGCTTTAACTGCAGTTTGAYGTCTGTACTTTCAATACTTAAGAATTGCTGATAATTTTTTTAGTCTTCTAAAAGAGGAAAGTGTCAGGTTCGTTTTTCTTTACTTGTGTTTAAACTGGGCCGTGTTTGTTTCAGGCAGAAGTTCTTAAAACTAAACTTCGAGGAAACGAACCGTCGGGAAGAGCCGGAGAAAGAACTCAAGATGCTTTCTGATTCATCCTTCTGAAGATCTTAGACGTTCTCTGGCAGCAAAGGCACAAAGCTGAGAGGAAGCGGAGACTTGTTTTTCTTTAAGACGGACCTCTGCTGTGAGCCCGGTGTGGTAGAATTGGGCAGAAAACAGGTTTCGGTGTGTTCTTCGTCCTTGTGTTCTCTCTCTCTCTCGGTCGTTCTCACCAGGCAGGATATTTGTGCTGCTGGTGAACAGAAAGTAACATCAGGTGATGTTTCTTTGTCTCTGTGAGATCTGAGTGCTGTGCAGCTAAATTAGTGTGCTGGGAGCGTTCAGGCTTCAGCCTCTTTGAAGCTGCCTGATGATCCGCTCGCTGCCCGTCTCTGGGGGGGCGGCGGCGGCAGCCAGCCTTTTAGCCCGAGCCTCGTGGTTTGTTTGCTACGAAGKCTCGGCAGATTCTTTAAGTCGTCTCTGCCTCCCTTCAGTCCTCCTTCACAGCCCTGTTTGATGGCCTGGAAAGCATCAGATGTCGTTGGAAGAGTGCTCTTAAACAACACGTCCCCAGAAGTGACAGCCACGTGAGGCCGGWGGCCTGAAAGCTCGACCTTGCCTTCGCCCTGCAGGTTAATTCCACAGACTCGAGCCTTTTATCATCCTCCAGTAAAGGTGGGTGTCGACAGAACGAGGCCCGCCCTCCTCACTCACCCGAGTCAAAATGGTGACGGRCTTCGATGTTAAACAAATGGACAGAGGTTTATAAAGTACTTGAAAAGAACACCTAAGTAAAAGAAAAATTACATGAACAGTAAATGACTTTGGTAAAACTAAATTTCACTGATGAGAAAACTACTCATGTCTTAAAACTGTTCACAAAAATGAATGAATGAATGAATGAAAATATCTATTTCAAAACAAATAAAACAAACAAAAATGTGTATATATCTATATACACGTACATGAATATTTAGTATTATGCAGCTTACAAGACCATCTGTATTGAAAAGGAGTAGGTTGAAGTAAAGACTTATATTTTCCTACCCCTTTCTTACTATTCAAAAAAAAAAGTTATATAGTCTTGATTTTATTGTTGTGAACCTTCTGATTTTACATACGTACACATACATAGCTATCTCATTTACAGCAAAACTTAAAGAGTAACTTACCCCAAAATTAACTTTTTTAGCTGATAAACTGTCTAGAATGTGTCTAAAATGTTACATAGTACCGGCTCTGTGATAATTTTGATGTTTTTGTGTGTATTTGTTCAAATCTGTAATATTTGGTCTAAAAACATGTTTTTGCTGCTCATATAGGTAGAGCAGTGGTTCTGCAGGATAATTTACATATTGGTTAACGGCTCTCCACGGTGACGTGTCTTCTCCACGGTTTCGTCACAGCGGCTGTGTTCTGGTATAAAAGCCTCTCTCTAAGACACGCCCCTGCAGCAGTCAGAGGGTGGAACAGTTAGCAAGCTTAGCATGATCGTCTGTTGACCTTCAGCCTCGGGTGGAGAGAGCTGACTGCTCTCTCTCTCTCTCCACACACACACACACACACACACACACACACACACACACACACACACACACACACACACACACACA
>NW_013953235.1:185913-187162 GCF_001266775.1 Austrofundulus limnaeus
GCGATACTGTGGTCACTCTCCATGTAGCATCAATTATGCTAATGCTAGCTGTCACGTTCTCTCGTCCTGGCCCCACCCACTTTGATGCATTTTTCAAATTTCGCCTTGGGGCGGAGTTATCTTTTCACAGTGGAGTAAGATACACTTTAAGAATAGCTTATTTAACACCCCAGTGTTTCACTTAATCTCTAAATGCCATCAACATCGACCAAATAACAACTCAAAATTAGATTTAGATTTTTTTTTGGTGGAAAATGATCCTCACCTCCCAGGTGTCCACTTGTTGGACATTAACTCAGAGACACGTCGACCGGCCGGGGCAATCGAAGCACCACGTCAGAATACCTGTTTAYATTAGTCTCCGTGGCAACCACACCAGGTGACTCACGTCTCTGATGGTCTTGGAGGGTCTCCACTCAGACCAACACATGAGAAACGATCCCTGTGGTCCCTGGTTTTATTCTTGGACAGAGGATYGAAGAGTTATTTTCACTCGTTCATGTCATTCTGACCGGCATCCATCAGATCATCTTTCAAATAATAATTAAAAACAGCTCTGTCTCATCAGAGGACTGTCTCTGAGCAGCAGAAACCTAAAGCTTTTTCTGCTTTTTATACACCAGACAGATACAGKACAGAAACTGGGTGTTTCTATTTTGTGCATTATTTAAGAAAATGTTTAATTTTCACCTAAAACACCAATAAAAACAGTTTGTTGTGAACGGCAGCTGTCACTGTGAGAGAGAACCTTTAATTTATTTAACTTGTCGCTCGTTTACAAGGTTCTCTTTTGTTGTTGTTTCAAAAAGGAACTGAAAGGAACCAGGTTCCCTCTTCAGATCTGATGAAACATAAAGCTGCAGCCTTCAGCTGAGTGACGTTCAGAGTGACATGATTATTCAGTTATTTCAGGAGACAAGTCTAACACTTCACACCTCTTAGCTGCTAATTCAGAAAATTAAAAATTACCTGAAACTTGAAGTCTGTTCTGGTTAGAGAGCAGAAATCTGTTTAACGTTGTTCTCTCAGGAAAACGACAGTAAAGTTTAGTCTCTGCAGGGTTTTAGTGTTTGTCTGCAGGAAGACAACAATACAAGTAATAAAATCTGAAGTGAGATTACTGGAGCCTAATCCTGGTCCTGGACACCTTTCTTCTGAATAGAATCACCAAACTGTATTTATTAAACTGTATTTATTAAACTGTATTTATTATAGTTGTGTAAGAAAATATCGATACACTGAAATATCG
>NW_013953235.1:188162-189642 GCF_001266775.1 Austrofundulus limnaeus
GTATTTTAAACCAAATTAAGTGTTTCGTGCGCGCTCTTTTTTCCAACTTTAGTCAGCCTTCACGGTTACAGAAGGCTAGCGCATGTCTATGTAATAGAATTTTCTGAGACAATGAATTTTGGTTTTTCTTTTTTTTCCAGTAAGAGGTTTTTATTTAATAGAATTTTTGGACCAAAAAAAATCGCAATATATCACCTTGCTTACAGTATCGCAATATATCGGGATATATTGTATCGTGACCCGTCTGTCATGATATGTATCGTATCGCCAAATTCTTGCCAATACACAGCCCTAATTTATTAAACTGTATTTATTAAACTGTATTTATATTTTGGGCCTCCCTTCTGAAGCTGCTGCCCCCGCGACCCAACCTCGGATAGGTGGAAGAAAATGGATGGATGGATGGATGGATGGATGGATGGATGGATGGATGTATTTATTAAACTGTATTTATTAAACTGTATTTATTAAACAGGTATTAGCTGAACGTTTAGTTTTCTTCGTTGCATTTTCAGCACAAATGTCACTCTGTAATTTTGTTCTACTTTAATAATTTATCCGGTAGTGGTATAYCTATAAATGTTCAACTCCTTCAGGACATTTCAGCAATGACTTTTGATATTTCAGCTATTTGTTTATTTTAGCTTTTTCTGCTATTATTTTTTTCGTTCTCTTTGAAAACAAATTGAGCTTTTTTCAAAAACTCTAAAACCTTTAAAATGTTCAGAAATCTTCACTGAACTTGTTCCACTTCATCCTGGTTCTGCCTTTTAACTTTTTTTTTGTTCATCTCTGTATCCTTCAGCTTTTTTCTGATTTTAGCTTTTTTCTGCTTTAGTAACTATCATAACTCCTTTTATTTTTTTCAGCTGATTTCAACTTTTGTGCTGCTTTCAGTTAATTAAAATTTTTATGCTTTTTCAGCAATTTTTGCTCATTTCTGCTGTTGTTTTTATGTTTTTAGCAACTTTTTAGCTAATTTGAGCTGTTTTTGGCTAAACTGACATTTTTGGGATAATTTCAGCTTCTTGATGCTTAATTTAGCATAATGTTCTCCATCTTTTTTTTTTGCTCATTTCAGCTATTTCAGCTACATTTTAGCTTTTTGAGGTAATTTTGACCGTTTTAGCATCAAATGTTTGAAACTCATCTTTTGATTTTCTGCTAAATTTACCTTTTTGGGATAATTTCAGCTTAATTTAGCATACATGTTCTCCTTCAGCTTCTTTTTGCTCATCTTAGCTTTTCAGCTACATTTTAGCTTTTTGTGCTAATTGATTTTGTGCTAATTCGAATTTTTTTCAACTCTGTTCACCGCCTGTCTGCTTTTTTGAACTAGTTTCAGCTAGTTTGAAATTATTTTTGGTGTTTTGAAGCTCTAATTGATCCTCCAGTTTATCAGTGTGCAATGTCAATGCAACGCACACTATTGTGATTCGTTTCCCATCCAAGTCATCTCAACTTTGGCACGCTTCTCCTC
>NW_013953235.1:190642-191628 GCF_001266775.1 Austrofundulus limnaeus
CCATGCTACATGGCAATGCACACTTGTTTTTACATCGTAAAAACCCATGTCTAGTTTAAAGTTTGTTGTTTGTTTGTTTGTTGTTTGTCAACACGTGTCTTCTCTCCCTCCTCCAGGCGCTCTGGCCATCCTGATCCCGGAGCTGGACCTGGTCATCTCGTTGGTGGGTTCGGTCAGCAGCAGTTTCCTGGCTCTCATCTTCCCGCCCGTGCTGCAGCTGGTGGCGTTCCACACGGAGGGCCTGTCCCCGCTGGTGGTGCTGAAGAACGTCCTCATCAGCGCCGTCGGCCTCATCGGCTTCCTGGCCGGGACTTACATCGCCATCGTGGACATCATCGCCCGGAACGCCCTGAAACAGGAAGAGATGCTCGCCGCCTTCGTGGTTCATTGATGCCGACCGTGGGCAGGTGGCTCCGAACCCGTCTTTTTATTCCCATTTATACGACGAGGACTTTAATGTAATTCTGTCACATTTGTTTGATCTGAACATAAAACCAATAATTCCTTCATGCTGCAGAGGAAGTCAGCAGATTAAATGAGATTAGAGGAGTTTTACAGGTGATTAATCTCAACTGAAGAAGTTCATGTGGTCAGAAGATCAAACTACCTCAGTGACTCGATGGTTTGAACGTTCATCCTGAACATCATCACCAGCTGCTCATCATTTACATGTTAAAGCAGAAAAATAAAATTGTTGCACTTTGATTTATGCCTTATTGAGTAAAAATGTGCACTACTATGATGGCTTAGTGACATATTTTACAGTTAATTCGTTAACTGTTATATAAGGAATCTGCTGATTTGTCAGTTTAATGACTCGACGTGGAGGCTTCCTTCATTTGCCAACAAATATTTGTCCTTAGCTTTTTATTCCCTTTTTGTTTAGGATTTTAAAAATCTAATTTAAACCAGAAAACAAACCCATAATAGAAAAACTGTTTCAAAGGTAATATTTAAAAAAAAAATCTAATTAAATTGTTTTATGT
>NW_013953236.1:0-1002 GCF_001266775.1 Austrofundulus limnaeus
GATTTAACACTGCTGTCAGCTCAAACACACACACGCACGCACACACACACGCGCACCCACAAATCACAAGTGGGTCTTAAATCTAAACACTGGAGGGAAGATTTTATCCCTTGTAGACAAAACAACTTAGAGGGTCTGAATGAAGGAGATAAAAGCTGCTGAGTGGAGATACGTCTTAGCAGGCCAGGATTTAAAATAAGAAGATTAATATTAATCGCAAGTGTAATTTAACAGTGACAGTTTTATTTACCAATGAGAGAGTTGATTGTTTATTTTTTTTCTTAAATTAGGAGTAAAGTGTCTTTTAAAATTACTGTCTATGTGTAGACATTATTTGGGCACAATGTTTTTTTTTATAAAATTAAAATAAATGGAATGTATTCTTCATTTCAGTATTTCTTGAATTTGTAGATCAAACTGAATAGAATAATTTGTTTAACCAGTATGCTTCCAGCACCAATTAACCTCCAGTTGTGTCTTTAAAGAGAAGGAGCTTAAAGAGAAAGAGAGGAATCCTCTTGAACCCTCTACACACATACAAGGTTGTGTAATTGGGCTCGCTATGACAACACGTACAATTCAGTTACTTGTTGGGGTCTGTGGAGTCCTTGCAGAAGTACCCCACCTACCCCCCTCTACTTCATACAGAAACACCAAATCTCACAACAACAGAAAAAAAAATCACCCGTGTGTCAGGTGACCGGAGCCTGGCCTTACTCATTGGCTGAATCATAAGTAAACAACACATGAGATCGTTTGAAACACAGGACAACGGCACATGTCGCCCGAAACAGTTGGCCCCCCATCTATTGAAAAATGATCACCCTATTGTGTCTCAAACGACAAATCTGCCCAGTGGCACGTGTCTCTATTGTCTTCCCTCAGACCCTTCCTTGATTGTCTCTGTCATTTCTTTTCTTCAACCGGCCCTCGCATTAATCTGGTGGAATGACAGCCCCAGGGACAAATAGGATGCCATCTGCTTCCCTGTCCCTTTCCACC
>NW_013953236.1:1180-20458 GCF_001266775.1 Austrofundulus limnaeus
ACACACACGCACACACACACTCCCTCATATCCACCTTAACCTGGGAACTCAGAGGGTGTGGATGTAGTTTGAGGTCAGGGACGTCTGATCAAGTGTTGTTATGGCTGCCAGGAATCAGTAGCACATTTTAACTCGTCATTTTATGGTAAAGCTTTAAAAACTTGAAATAAATCATGTAAAAAAAATGTTTTGCCACTCTGGAGTTTTTTTTTTTTTTTTACTTTTCAAATAAGAGATTAAGTCTGAGTTAATAAACTCATATCTGACGATGTTGCATTAGAATACAACTCCATGAAAGGTTGCAGTCGTTTATTTTAGCTGATTATAGAGTAACAAAAACTAATACATCCTACACTTTAGGAACCTTTTCACCACTGTCCTCTGATAATTGCTCGCCGATGCAAAACATTTAGTTGGTGTCTCCATGTGTCATCGCAGCCTTTTCACGAGTTGAACAACTCTAAATATTGTGCCTCCTCCCTCCCTCCCTGTCCTCCCGTCTCTCTCTTTTTTTTTTTCCAATTGGGAACCACTTGTGGACACTGGTGACCCGGAGCGCCCCGTCTCCCCCTGAGCCGGACAGCAGAGAGGCTCAGGCTCTCCATGCGCCGACAGCAGGAGTGTAAACAGAGCTGATGGTTTCTGACAGATCCATTCAGACTGAAAATCATTTATTCTTAAGCATTTTTTCCCCTTTTTTCATGGATCACCCCCACCCCCCATCCCTCTCTCTCTCTCTCACACACACACACATACACACACACAGAAAGAGCTGTCCATCTCCCATCAAATTAAATGTAGTGGATTAGACCATCTTTTCCACAATTATTTAGGGAAACACCCCCAGCAGGATGCAATTCACAACACTGTACTTTATGGATTGTTCTAAGTTTTTAATGTTATTGAGATAATTTAGTGAGAAAATAGCACATTGTTTGCACCGCGAGATACTAGTGATACATGTGGCGTTCCTTTTAAACCAGACTCTTACCTGTAGTCCTGTGGCGACGGATGATGCCCGGAATTCTCAATTATTCCCGACATCCTGGAGGTTATTCCACCTTCTATCATTTCCTGGGATTTATTGCAGACTATCTCTGCAGCGTAAAAGAAAAATTAAAGTCCCTATCATCCGTAAGTCTTCTGAATATAAACATGTCACACACAAACAAACTTCTAATAGTCTATTTTTGTAGTTCATAAACACTAAAAAATAGAGCAGATTACAGAAACTAGAGGAAAAATCTACTATTAAAATAAAAAAATGTTAATGCAATAAAAACAGTGAAATTCACTCAGCTTTTTGTTGCTCGGCTTCATTTTACTTTTTTTTATTTTTATTGCTTAATTTAAAAGCACTGATTTATTATTTTATAGCTGCCATCTAAAAAAAGCAAGTAGTAGATTATTTTTATAATAATAAACACACTTTATCTAAATACATTCAAATATCCTTTTATTTAGCTTACCCACATTAGGATTAGTGTCTAAAAAAGGTTAAAATGGCAACAAGCTCCAAAGTATCTAAAAACAAATTATGGTATTAAGGGAGAACTGAGTAAAAGGAAAAAAAATACCTGTTTTGTTGGATAGTGACGGGTGTGAGAGCTAGTTGTGAGCCCCCGTACTGTATTCCTCTGTGCTGCACTTGATTCTTTCAAAAGCGTTTTTAAATTTCCCTCTCTGGAGCTGTCCAGCACTCTGACATGCGCAGTAGAGACCGCAGCGAGGCAACCCGGAAGTTGCGGGAGAGGAGGGGTCCTGGAGTTTGACAGCGGTCGGCGGCGCGGTGTCAACAGTCCCGACAACATCCAGCTTTTCAGCAAGAGGAGCGAGGATGAGCTTTTATTTTATCTGTTTCCGCTCCTTCAGGTCCATCAATCAGTCGAAGTTTCAACGAATTAAAAATCCATCCACGTTTTATCCAATAAACGGTTTTCCATTTGGAATGATCAAAAAATAGACGAGTTTGGTTTAAGTGTAGGGTTTTTCAAAATAAAATAAATGTTTTTTCAAGCAGTAGTCCAAATAAAAAACAGGCTATATATTTAAAAAAGCTTTTTTGCATTTTAAGAAAACAATACAGCTGCAAAACCTTTTTTTTTTAATTTAATTAAAAGAATAATTAGTAGGCCCTGTTCCCTGCTGCTCCTGAAACTCCCTCCTTCAGGTCAGGAACGTTGTGAGTCGCAACTTGTGGTGGGCATCCGTGTATGTGAGTATGAACTTTTTTTTCCTCCTTAATAAAGGAAGTGCTTGTAGATTATTTGCTTCCCGCCGCAGAGACCGCGTCCTGCTCCTCTCAGCAGTGGGAAAAGGAGGCGGGTAAAGGGAGGGCAGGGGCCCGACTGGGCTACAGCAGGAGGCGGCAAAAACCTCCAGTTTTAGGACAGTCACTAAAAGATGAAGTTTTATAATAATACTAATGCACATTCTGGTTTCGTGATTTCTTTAATTTATAGCACAATGGATAAGAGTTATGGGCCTATCTGCAGTGTTTCCCCTAAATTTTATCAAAATTAATAATGAATAATAATAAATACTGACAAGAAAGGAAGTTGCATAACCATTCCTTATATTTAGTACTTTCATGTTTTGAAAAATGAATCTAAAACCCCATCTATTTTCAAAATGTATGACTTGTTTTAAGTGGAAATCATGACCCATCAGAATCTGAAAGTCTGTTTATTGCCTTTAACAGGCCACCAGGCAGGCACTGTGAAACCAGTTTTAGGTTAAACTGCTTCTGGAAATTAAGAGAGACTAGTATCAGCTCTATCAGCCCCATGGGAGCCTACAGATGGCCTGTCACAATGGGCACAATCAATGATTACATGCATGAAGGTAACGGACAAAAACAAGCCCATCTTCAGGAAAGTAGATCCTTCAGGTCCTAAAGCCCGCGGGGTTCTGATCTGCAAGCTGCACACTGCAAAGCTCAGTTAAAAAAATCT
The DNA here is from genome assembly GCF_001266775.1 of Austrofundulus limnaeus. NCBI lineage: Eukaryota > Metazoa > Chordata > Actinopteri > Cyprinodontiformes > Rivulidae > Austrofundulus > Austrofundulus limnaeus. Next base: position 4,135 of record NW_013953236.1, read on the forward strand.
GATCCATGGACTGATTAGAGACTGATGATGGTTCTGGTGCTGCTGGTGGTATAATTTAGTTGACAGTGTGACCCCTGCACCCAGGATTTAGGAGCAGGACAACAAGCAGCAGATGGTGGGCAGAAATTACCAGCCATAATGATCGGATGATTTGCTGGTCAGTAAAGTCTTGTGTTATGAGTCATAACGGTGGTACTTGGTTAATAAAATCAGGAGTTTTGAAATGCTGAAACATGCAAGGAGTCCAGATTTTTATAATGTGACCATTTGCTTTTATTTTATTTTTTATTTTCTTTGGGGGAAATAAGTAACAAAGAAGAAACTAATGAGAAGTCAATAGATTAGCTGCTACCAGGATTCTGACATCCAGTAAGCAAAGCTGTAAGTGTCCTAAAGTTTTCAGAGTTCTAAAGTAACTAAGTACAAATACTTTGTTACTGTACTTAAGTAGAAATTTTGGTTATCTGTACTTTACTTTAGTAATTATTTTTCAGCGTACTTTTTACTTTTACTCATTATGTTTTTACACAATTACCTGCACTTTCTACTCACTGCAGTTTTTAAAAAGGTAAGAAGTAGAAAGTCGTTACTCCTATTTTATTCTGAGTTGTTATTACTTTTAAAAAACTATCCTGATGAATTGTGTCTTCTGGACAGAGTGAATTTAATTGTGGTTGGATGAGAAGTATAAATATATACCATTATGACACCCTATTAGCTTGTACAAAACCCATCACAGCTGCACACTATTAGAAAAGATAATATTTGGATTAGTCACCTCCCAGTTCATCATTTTGGAAATTAACTGCTCACTTTTACTCAGTACTTTAACTTTTAATACTTAAGTAGATTTTGTGTCATAAATTTATTTTTAATACTTAAGTACAAAACATATCAAATACTTTAAGACTTTTACTCAAGTAATATTTTTAGAGAAGACTTTAACTTTTATCAAAGTATTTTTATGATAAGATACTTGTACTTTTACTCAAGTATCACTTTGAGGTACTTTATGCAACACTGAAAGTTTTACTCAACCATTTAAAACACGTTGATGCAGCTACGGAGCAGTACCGTGTTTATCATTTTAGTTTACAATTGTCTACCGCCATTTAAAAAAATCTTTTTAAAACCTTAAAAAAGTGCAGTGAGGCACAAAAATGGTGGATACAAGTAACTGTGCCACCTTTATGTAGATGTCCAATGGCTCACTAAGTTCTCAAAAAATGATAATTTAAAAGAAAAAAACATTTTTTCTCCATTTGAGACCTCTTAATTACCACAGCAAAGAACTGATTTAAGTTCAATTAAAATGTTACAAACTTGGCCAAAAACTTGCTAATATTCTGTGCATATGCACTAGCAGTGATTCTAGTAAAATATTGCTTCATGTCCTTGTAGTCTGATGGTCCGAGGTGTTAGGGTCATGATTGTGACCTGGTGGCTCCTGTGTGTGGGTGGGGGTGGGGTGGGGGGTGACCTGGCACTGTGTAAAACTCAGGACCACCAGGAGCTAGAGGCCTCCCTGCAGCTCAGGAACACAGTGATGCCGCTCACCTCTCATGCCTGTTTTTGGCGTAATGAGGATACAATGGGATCAGTGCCCGAGGGCCGGCCTGTGTTTTCGTCTTGCATCGAGTGTTTGCTCAAAACACGTCGGCCCCCTCTGAGAACGAGGTCAGCTCGCCCCGCTAATCGCCTCTGCAGGCACAGACACGGTGTTCCTCCCCTCTCAAAAGAGCTTGTCACCAAAGGTGGCTCGCTGGTGGCTGTCTGCCACATTTAGCCAAAGAGCAGCGCAAGTGTTCTGCCAGAGTCCACACTCTAAGGCGCATGTGTCAAACACAAGGCCCGCGGGTGACTACCGTGTGGCCCACCAGGGGTCCCAAAAATAATAATATATATTAACATGAAATTTGTTTATTATATCAATGGTAAACTTTAAATTTATGGTTAAGTGCAACAAAATTAATTTAATAAAAATAAATGAAAAAAAAATTAAAAAAAATTCCTGTCCCTGAGCTGTTGGCTTGAAGTAACTGAGCAATTTAGTTGGATAGCACAGTACTAATGTCTGAAAACAAGCTGCTTTAAAGTCACCATCAAACATAAACTAAATCTGCCATAATGCAGCTACTCACTAGAAACTCATCAGTGAGTAACACTTTTTGTTTTGCTTTTAATAATATTTCTGTATTTATTTCAGATTTAGTCAGTCATACGCTTAGTTCTTATCAGTGTTTAAAAGAGGACGTGTTAAAACACTGTTTAGTCAAAGTTAAACATGAAACATCAAAGTTCATTACAACTGGCCCTWCGAGGGCCACCATAACTCTCATTTGGCTCTCGGTGAAAATGAGTTTGACACTCCTGCTCTAAGGTCAAAAGATTTTGATCAAAAGATCACAGAGGAAAAGGCAGTGTTGTATTAGAACCAGGTTTAAATCCTCATAAAACTGTTGATCCTGACCCTAAAGGGAATATCTAGAAGTTGAAGGCAGAAAGGGACCAATTGTCCCTGGTTCCAGTCGAACTTTTAGGTCCTGGTGCATCCACATTAAGTAGAACTTTTAATTAAAAGCATTTTTAAGTGCTTGACCTTTTTTTTTTTACCTTGCTGCTGTTTGTTCGAATATCTGTAATTGTTTCATGGTTAAAATAAAGTTTATCTAACACCATGATTGTGTGCAGGAGGGTATGCTGTATTCAGAGCCCCACGTCTGTAGTGTCAGACTCTGTTCCAGCTTCTGTGAACCGGCTCCTGCTGGCTTCAGTTCCCACCAACAGGATAAGGCAGAGCACTGTGGCACAGTTGATCTGTCACCTCTCAGCAAGAAGGATGTTGGAGTTTGCATGTTTTCCCTGTACGTGTGGGTTTTTACTAGATACTCTGTTCTGCAGACCAAAAACATGCACAGTATGTTAGGTTCACTGGTAACTGTCCCTAGATGTGTGGTTGTCTTTATGTGGCCCTGTGAGGGGTGTACACCGCCTCCCACACAGTGACTGCTGGAGATAGGCGCCACCAGCGACCCATGTGACCCGGAAAGGAAAACGTGGATAAAGATAATGCATGTATGTATGGATGGATAAAAAACAACTTAAGAAAGTGGAATCTAAAAATAGGAGCACAGTAGCTAAAAGCTAAAAATGAAGCACGTATACTGAGGTCATTTTCTAAAAGCACAAAGTTTTCAAGGACTTGAAAAGATCTCTGTGCATTTCTATGCGAAAAAAATAATTAAATACTACAAAAAAGAAAAACAAGCTAAAAATATGTTTAGGTAGTTGAGTCAAAAAAATGTGTGAAAGAAACAGGAAGTGTGAAGACTGACTCAGCGTTCACACAAATATGCAGCACTGATAAGAGGCCATTTTATTTGTTTATAGATGCTTTAGTACTTATTTATGTGTAAATATTTTATTTCTAATGTTTTGAATTGAATAATCATGACTTTTGTGCTTGAGTGTGTGACTCTACCAACAGGTTTATCTGTGTTGAGTCCTTTTGTACGCAGCAGATGACTACTCTCAATAGAGTTGAACTTCTCGATTATATTGTCCTCAGAGATCACAAAACCCCTTGTTTGAACCTTTCCAAAGGTCAGTGGGATTGACCTTTCATCGTCCTGTTTGTGTCAGCACTAAAGACTGAGGTCAGTGGCATAAAGGGCCAAGGTGAAGTCAAAGTCCCCGTCTTCTTTTCCACAGATAATTAAGCTGAAAAGATGCTCGTTTCGATCATTCCTTTTTAAATGGACATCATTTGTTTTTCAAAGCTGAAGCTCAGACACTCAAGTCATTTCATCTGAAATATTTTGAAAGTAGGTTTATGCAGAGACCTTACAGCTGTAAATTTGAGGACTTAAGGTTGCATGTTTAATAAGGGAGACATAAGGATTTTTGATGATTATCTGCTTTTCTTGTTTTTTGAACAAGACAAAAATCTTTGTTAAAAAAAATTCAACACAAGAAGTGAAGTACCCTCACTCACTCATCATTTTGGGACTGAAGCGATAACAGGCCAAGCCTTCGTTATGCTGTCCTGGAGAAATAACAGAATATGATCACACAGGAGATCTAAAGAAAAGAGCTAAAAGAAAGAAAATCTGAAGGCGAAGGGGAATTAAGAATAAAAAGGGAGGGGCGACAATGAAGTGGACACACAATAAAAAGAGGAGAAGGGAAGAGCAGAGGAGTGACATAAGTGTTATCATCAGCTCTCATTCTCAGCATGGAATCCATAATGGGAAAATCAACCTCTCTGACTCCTGTGTAATTGGATTTGCCGGGTCTCGTGCTGAATCAGTGCCCAGTGGGCAGCGCAAAGCTTGTTAAGATTGGACAAGCATTGCTGAGCCTGGAGGAGAGGTGGGGCGGCCGCTGAGGTAACCTTGACAACTTTTTGGGAGTGGAGAGGGAATAATTCAATACGTTGAACTCTCGACTGACGGGAAGAACACATAGCTCACCTGAGCAAAGAAAATGGACACCTGAGTAAGTTGGTGAGAGTACATGGTTACCAAGTTACAGCACTAAACACACTACTAGTCTACTACAATTGGCTTTAAGAACATCGATGGACACACACATCCTGTTTTGATCAGCTGTAATACACCCACCTAATCAAAGATCAGTTATTAGAGCTGAAACTGGGAGCTTTTATGTTGTTCCAGTGATGTAATGGAGCTTAAGATCAGAAGAAGAAACAAAAGAAAGAGAGCGGTAAAGGGGGGGATGAGTCAATGAGGTTTGGATCCTGTTTCTGTATGGTTACGTTACACTCAGCAGAGCAGCAGATAGCCAGGTAAGAACTGAACAAGATCTCTCCACCTTCCAAGACATGAATGATTAAGCACTCAGCCCACAGCGCCTTGGGTCTGAATAAGACATCATTAGATTTATTTATGGCTTCCAAGCAGCATCACAGACGTTGTGTCTCACACTACATGATGGAGACGACTGGAAATGCGTCCAGACTTTGTCAACTAACAAATAAGAATCCAGCTGTTCACTGATCGCCTCCATGCAAGCAGACACAGAGGGACTCAGCGCGTTTGGCTAACGTCTCTGGAGGAGAGGACCAAGATTCTGCACCTCGCTGGCAAACTGACCAAGCTTCAGAAATGCAGGTTTGAGTTGACTTTGTGTTTGGGGAAAATGCCCTTTTTGTCACAGGGGGATAAAAATCACTTTTAAAAGAAGCATCACAGCTGGTAGTAAATTTATTCTGAGAGAAAGTGTTTGAGGAAAAATTATCTAAAGGCCAGGATGGTCTGTAACCCATGGAAACCTGGGGTCAGAATGTAGCCAACATTCTTTTTATTTGGAGAGTCATATAAGAAGATAACACATGAACAATATGACTTACATGATGGACAACTTGTAGGCTGAGACCTTTTGGTGTTTTTACTTGTTGCCTGGGAATGTTTGGATTTTTTWAAAAAAATTTCACTGTTAAATTATTTTTAGCTGTTGAACAAATTCAGGAGACCTCTAGTAAAACATTAAACAGGACATTTTTCAGGTACTGCTGGCACTTTTAATTCTGAGCTGATGAAGCATGCAAATGGGGTCGATTTGCACGTTTTGCAGAGATTAATTATTCATTTATTCATTAAAGGAGACGTTTCACGCCAAATCCACTTTGTCATGAAGGACCTCATTTGGATATAAAGAGGCACGATCAAAACGAGTTGATCTGAGACACACCTCAGTAACGGGCTGAAAGAGGGGCTTGTGGAGTTACAATGAGGAATTAAAATCAAAGCATTGCAGTTCCACTTTCTATAGACCCCAACTGAAGGGTTTAATTATTGATTTGATTTATTGATTTAACAGGAAAAGATTACTAAAAATCAAGCCTGACTCAGCATAATTGCTGTTTTACAGCAGGTTCCTGTTCTGCAGCACATAAAACACTCAGAAATACAGCATCACAATCACATCATTATACACCATAGACACAAAAATAAACAAGCATACCAAATTTCAGGAAGGCAGCATTTGCAAAATAGGATGTCTAAACATGAGCACAACAAAAAGTGRCCAGCAGATGGCAGACAAGATTCTTCTTAAAGGGCTGTAGTTTTGAAATGGACTTTATGTTTTGAGGAATGTCATTCCATGCTTTAGTATAAACATAGAAGAAAGACCTCTGGCCGTAACAGTTTTTAAAAGTTGGTAATATCAGTTGTCCTTTTGTAATAGATCTAGTTGAATGACCACTTCCAGAATRTGATTTGGGCAACAATGCACAGAGAGTTCCATAATTGGCACCTTGGAAGATCTGAAAATATAGATTAATACCACTATACAAAACGTAATTCTGAAAAGTCAAGGCATCAGACAATGAAAGAACTGTACAGTGATGAGTCCAACCAGGAAGTTTTTTATGAATTTTGTAGGCCCTGTTGTAGAGCCTAACTATGGGTTCTAAGATTTCATTTGTTGTAAGAGACCAAACAGGTAAACAGTACYACATGGTTGAGAHTARAATGGCATGAAGATAGATATTTGAAACAGAAGATGAATTATATGTCTCCTTTCATGCCTGCTGCCAAAGGTGAAAGGATGATTACGTTTTTACCCTTGTCCATGCATGTTTGTCTGCTCCTTTTGAAATGACTGCCATAGCCAACTGACTTTAGCAAACACACATTTTTTTTAACTTAGTCAATTTTACAGATATTGAGCTAAAACTTAGTGTGGCAGTAGCTGAGAGTTACACTCAACACATACGTATCACTCCACCCCCTGTTAACAATAAGTGTTAATTAGCTGTCAACAATAGCCATGTGATGTGAGTATCAGTCACATGGAGGCAGGGCTTAAAAGCCTGAATTTTGCCTGAAACTCTCAGACTGAAGAAGTCTCTTGGAGAAGAGATGAAACGTTTCATTAGAGAAGAACCCATCCAGAAGACCTARACAATTTTTTTCTTTTTGATTTTTTACCTGATTACTGAGATGCATCAGGACATACTCTGAGCACTAATACATCTAGCAAGATCACATTACGCAAGGTTATAGCCCCATTTAGAAGGTCTGATCAAACGCCGTTCTGTGTTAGCAAAAGATAATCTTAAATTAAATGGTTGCATGAAAACTGGCGGGTGATATGCATTCCTTCAACTCCACCTTTCTTATTAATCATGCAAATTTGGGAGCTGTTTCACCTGCTTCATTCATCTTCAAGTCCAGGGACAAATGAARTGTTCTTTCAAAATGTTCTAAATTTTTTCTGGAAGTTGTTTTTTTTTCTTGTTTGCTGTGTACTTTGTAAGAAGGACATAATGTTCTCACATGAGTTTAAATGAATGAAATCCCTCAGCAGCCACTTCTCCTGCCTTGTTCTCTTGTCTGAAGCTCCCTCCACTTCCTCCACAGATGAGGTCACTCTGTCTCAGGCAACTGACACTCTAGACCAGGTCCAGGAACCATTGCCTAATTAAAATACAATAGGTTGTTCTCTGAAGTATCGTGGCAATGCACCTGAGCTGACGTTGGCTTTGAGGATTAATTACATATTCTTTGGTTCTGCTGCATGGGCTCAGTTCTTTAATTATAATTTCAAGTTTTAAGTACAGTGGCTCATTAGTAGATATGTAATACAAAAAAAAAAYYAAAAAAAAGAAAAACACAACTACAACATCTACATATACAGTAGTGAAGTGGTTCTTTTAGTGTCCTCCTGGACTGAGAACGCCCTTTTGGTGTTCAACCTTTCACACAGAGTGTCATTAGAAACCCTTCGTTTTGCTGGAAACAGCTTTCTTAAAAAAGAAAAATAGCTGCAGGACACCAAAGGGGAAACCTGAATGAACACAGCAAACCTTTAGATTTAGTCAGAAAACRGAAAACATTAGCGCCATTATCGCTTCTGAATTCATCAGTCCCTCCTCTTGACAGGAGCTTATCTGTCCTTGTTATTACTTGTAATACTGTATGGCATCCCTGAGGTATGCTGTCCCAGCACATTGTCTCCCTGTGCTGCCCTGAGAGGAGTTTGTTCCCATGAAGGAAGGGGTGGGGTGTCACAGATACCCCACACCAACACCACCACCATCACATCCCCAGATTGATTCTGACGTCCAAATAGGAGCTCCTTCAATGATATTGTTCACCTGTCTCATTGGCTTAAAGTGGGTGGGCGGGAGGGAGAGTGCTATGGGAAGGGGGTCGTGTGAGGGGTATTGGTGGGGGATACAGGGTGAGGGGTATTGTTCAAGAAAGGGTTGAGAGGATGGGGGTACGGTGCTGATAGGTGGGAGGAAAAAAAACTCCTGCTCTTATCTGACTGGTCTCCTTCTATGGGGCCCCGTTCGAGCAAAGTAATGAAGTCCAAATTACAGCACAAGACTGCTCAGAACAAACCTCTATTGTTTGGCCCCGGGGCACACTAAAGCACACCAAATGAGTGTCACAGCGAGCAGCGGGGCACGGACCGTTACTGCACTATTTAGTCTGTCTCGTTGTCTCAAGACGGCCCCGTTTCAGAGGTTCTCAGATCAGACAAATACTGCTCCCCTCCTCCTCCTCCCCTGGCCCTCTTCGCCTTCACCCCTTCCTCTGTACAGCTACACCCCCCTCCCTCCACCAACTCCTCACCCCAAAATAGGCCAAAATCTCCTCCATTGTGTTTCGACTGCCTAGTGTGAAATTCACTGTGACGTTAAATGTTTTCTAATGAATAATTACTGAATGGATAGGCAGGGGGAATATGTGTAATGGATTGTAGACTGCATTTTAAAGACGTCGTTTTTTGTCTTTTCTCCGTGGTATTTACAGGACAAAAACCACTTGGTCTTTCTCAGAAGAAACGAGGACCATAGTTGGAGGACAGGGGCACACGGGAGGAGGGGGGAAAGGAGGGCTTTGTGTCAATTAGATCCAATGGATTATCTTTTTTTTTCATTTTTAAATGTTTTTACAGAGAGTTGGGAATCAAAGGACTTCTGCTTCCAAAGAGAGAAAAAGAGAGGGGGGGGAAAAAAAACAAAAGCTGCGAAACCCTTTGGTCCAAGTGTTGGTGCTGCGAATGCAAAACAGATTGGTGGATTTTTTTTCCCCCACTACTCTTCTTAAATGTGCCGCTGTTTTAAGGTTRTGCCAGTCCATTTGTCCTCTGCGTTGTGTTTGGACGGCGCATCAGCTCCATTGAATATATATGGGCAGCCAGCCAAGGTCCTTGGGAGCTGTGTAGCAATTATCTTTTTGTGTAGCAATGATATTTTTCTGTTCGTCTGCACAATCACAGACCTTTGCTTCAAAGACATTTGGGACCTTTAAACCTCCGCTTTCAATGTYCTTTTTCTGCTCCTTTTGATAACGCTGTCCTCCCCCATGGAGTCGTTTATCAAAACATCCATTCATCCAGATGCAGTTGTCAAATTTCATGACCTCAAACCTTAAATATTCTTTTCATGCATTGCATAGTCTGTCTATGTGTTTTAGAAAAAAAAACATGTAAGCTAAAAATACATATATTCTGTCCTCTGATGCTGTGCATTTAGTTCTAATATGATTTTAACCACTTGTTGCTCAGGTTCAACTGGACATGGAGGGTGCTCTGACTGCCAGGGACCGGGTGGGAATTCAGGACTTTGTCCTGTTGGATGAAACCACAGAYGCAGCCGTTATCAGCAATCTAAAGAAACGATTCAGCAAGGATTTGATTTACGTGGGTCTCAGAGACTAGCAACGAGGACCTAAATTCAAATGTGTCTTGATTTTTTGAGTAGGTTTGTAAGATTTTTACTCATCTTTTTAGACCTACATTGGCACATTGCTCGTGTCCGTCAACCCCTACAAGGAACTGGACATCTACAGCAAGAAGCAGATGGAAGTCTACATGGGTGTCAACTTTTTTGAGCTTCCACCACACATGTAGGTGTACAGTTAACGTGAACATTTAAATTATCATAAATGACAGAATAATGAAATTGTATTTTTTTATGTAAGCTATGAATATTTGAAACTAAATTCCTGACAGGCTACCAGAGATTTAGGTACTTTTTATGTCTATGTGTGTTTAATATAATACACTTAGCTAATAAGTTCCTTTTAATGGGCTTTTGCGCAATATTCTGTGTGAAATGAGTATTCACTCTCCATGTTATAAAGCCTTAACACGGAAAGAAGTAGACTAATTTCTTTTTACCATGACTGTAATTGTTGTACTTTGTTGTAGTATGCAGTGATTCCAACTTAGATATATATTTTTATTTCATCTTAGTTTTTTAGTGTAATGTCAGTGCCATGCTTCCTTCCAGCTATGCTTTGGCAGATAATGCCTACCACACCATGCTGACAGAGTTCAACAACCACTTCATCCTCATCTCTGGCGAGAGCGGCGCGGGGAAAACGGAGGCCTCCAAGAAGATTCTGCAGTATTACGCTGTCAGCTGCCCGAGCACCACTTTGCTGAACACTGTCAGAGACAAAATGCTCATGTCCAACCCTGTCCTGGAGGTTTGATGGATACGATTAATGCAGTTTTATATCCGTCAATTTCAGTTGAAGCTTGATTTCTGACTGAAATGACTGTATTTTATCCTAGGCTTTTGGGAATGCGAAGACACTGAAAAATGACAATTCAAGTCGATTTGGGAAATATATGGACATCCAGTTTGACGGCCAGGTGAGGACCCAAAGAAATGCTTCACATAGAACGTCAGCCAGATCTGTGTCCCTCTCAAAAAGTCTAATTRGTGATAGTTTCATTTCTTATGTGTCTTGAGGACCTGAAGGTCTGGATGGCACAACATTTTTTGAGTTTTACTGAAACCAAGACTAAGGTTATGGTTTTTGGAGGTACTGCAGGCCACTCCTCTGTTGATCTAGGTTCCTTGACTCAATACAACAAATTGTTAGTGAGGAATTTGGGAGCTGAAATAGATCCTGAACTTAAATTAGACAGCCACATTAGGACAGTTGTTAGAAGGAGTTTTTATCATTTGAGGCAGCTAGCCAAAATAAAACCCATCATTCCAAGAAGACATTTTGAGACAGTAATTCATGCCTTTATCACCACCCGGCTGGATTACTGTAATGCACTTTATCTGGGGGTTAGTGGGTCCTCCATTGCTCGGCTGCAGAGGGTCCAGCATGCTGCAGCGAGGCTTTTAACTGGCACACGTAAATATTACCACGTTTCTCTCATTTTAGCTTCATTCCACTGGCTGCCTGTGCCTTTTAGGATCCATTTTAAAACACTTTTATTTGTTTTTAAATATTTTGAATGGCCTTGCCTCACCATACCTGTCTGAGCTGCTGCATCCCTATAATCCCTCCCGCTCCATCAGATCAGCTGATCAACTTGTCTCAAGGGTCCCTAAAACCAAACTCAAACTCAAGGGGGATCCATCTTTTGCCGCAGCAGCTCCCAAACTTTGGAACGAGCTACCTCTCCAAAGACAGTCCTCTCACTGGCTGTTTTTAAAACTTGTCTTAAAATCCACTTGTTTACTTTGGCTTTTGACACTGCGTGAGGGGTTGTGTTGTTCATTTATACTAGATTTTATTTTTCTGTATAATTTTTTTGTTTTTATTCTAGATTTTAAATTAGGTTTTAGGCATTTTATTGTTTTTCATTCCTTGTTTTTACTTTGTTTYTTATTACGTGCTTTTATTTTTCTGTGGTTTTTATTCCTATTTTAATTGTGATTGAGTTTGTTTTTATGAGCTGTGTTGGAATGCTGATTCTGCACAGCACTTTGGTGCAAAAAGTGCTTTACAAATAAAGTTGGATTGGATTGGAAATAAATTATCAGGAGAACATTAATATCARGTTATCCACAGGGCGATGCAGTTGGAGGCCACATCCTGAACTACCTGCTGGAGAAGTCGAGGGTTGCGCATCAGAATCACGGGGAGAGAAACTTCCACATCTTCTATCAGCTGGTGGAGGGAGGATCAGATAAATTACTGCAGCAGCTGGGCCTGGAGAGAGATTGCCAGCGTTATAACTATCTCACTCAAGTCTGTGGGGATCTGGTTGAGCTTTCCTGAATAAAACTGAAAGAGCTCAAACTGCACATGTTGACTGTTTGTTTTATGTGCCTAACAGGGGGAGTGTGCCATTGTTTCGTCCATTAACGACAAAAATGACTGGAAATCAGTGAAGAACGCACTACAAGTCATTGACTTTGACGAAACAAACACCAGCGTGAGTTGTGATTTGCAGTTTAACATTGCTTGTACTGACTTGTTTCACTGCCCATATGAACCTGTGTTTCTGTGCAGCACTTGTTTGGGGTGGTGGCGAGTGTTCTCCACTTGGGGAACGTTCGGTTCGACACAGACGGAAAAGGTCACGCACTTCTGAACGACAAAACAGACCTGAACTGGGTTTCAAATGTAGGGGGAAAAGTTCTGTCATATTCAGCACAAGTGTATACGCACACGTTTCATGTTCTTTGTTTTGGTTTCTTGACAGCTTTTAGGTGTGGATGCCAACAAGCTTCTGGAGGGGCTTACATTCAGGAAGATTGAAGCCAAAGATGAACAGGTCCAAACAACCACTAAAGCTTTTAACACTTTTATTACTGAAAGATGAGATTGTGTTCCCACATTTGAAAGACCACTGTAACGTTTCCCTGTTTGAAAAGGTCCTCAGTCCATTCACGACTGATCATGCCATTTATGTCAGAGACGCCCTGGCTAAAGCCATCTATGGGCAGACCTTCACGTGGCTCGTCAACAGGATCAATGAGACAATAGAAAACCAGGTAAGAATATAAAGATCTGGAAAACACCCAAGCAACAATGTCTATTTTTACTGACATTTTATGTCTGTAAGGACTCCTCGCGGAAGACTGTTATAGGACTTTTGGACATATATGGATTTGAAGTGTTCTACGTAAACAGGTGAGTACTTTTCTTTTGCCTGAAGAAAGAGGGGTCCTAAGTTTGGTTGACTATTTTTTGTTGTTTCTTGTCTGAGGTATAACTCCTTCTGTGTAGCTTATTATCTGTTGGTGCCTTGTTAAAGATTATAGACTTTAAAACAAAGCCGATACAACCTTTTCTTTCTTTGTTGCTCCCCTTTCTCAGTTTTGAGCAATTCTGTATAAACTACTGCAACGAGAAGCTGCAGCAGCTTTTTATCCAGCTGACACTCAAATCCGAACAGGAAGAATATGAAGCAGAAGGAATTGAGGTAAAGAAAGGACTAATAGATGATTTAATATTAATGAATGTTTATTTACTGCAATTGGTCCATTTTTTTTCAAGTGGGAACCAGTTCAGTTCTTTAACAACAAGATCATCTGTGACCTGGTTGAGGAGAAGCACAGAGGAATCATTTCAATACTGGTGTGTACTTAAAAGCCCATTTATTTCTTTGTATTATAGAGACACACGTTAATGTTTCTTCTGCAGGATGAAGAGTGTCTCAGACCAGGTGATGCCACAGACCTCACTTTCCTCGAAAGGTTGGAAGAAAAGATGGGAAATCATCCCCACTTTGTCACGTGAGTTAAAACTTTGTGTTTGTTTGGTGTTGAAACTGAAAGAAAAACTCATGACAGAAAACATCATTTTAACTCATATTTGATAACAAAATATAGGGGTCTGCGGTAGCTCGGTGGTCAGTGACGGCGGCCTTGTAATCCTGAGGCTGCAGGTTCGAGCCCAGGTTGTCAGGAAGGGCATTCGGCATAAAGCAAATACCAAATCTTCCGTGAGAGTTTGCTCACTGTGGTGACCCCAAAAGAAGGAAGCAGCCAGCAGAACAACAATATAGGATAATAGATTTGTTTAATTTATTAGATTTACATTGTGAGTATAAATGATGGAGCACAACAACATCCAAATCTTCTGCTCCTTATTCCTCTTTCTGTCTCCACTGTTTGGGCTGCAGGCACAAACTGGCTGATAACATGATCCGCAAGACTCTGGAGAGGGGAGATTTCCGTCTCTTGCATTATGCCGGGGAGGTCACCTACTGTGTTGTGGGTAAAAGAAACCACCATTTCACTCAGTTTTCAACAATTATATCAAAATAATTTAATTGAATCTGTGACTAAGTTTGTTTCTTATTCTTTTTTTATATTGTAGGTTTCCTGGACAAAAACAACGACCTGTTATACAGGAACATAAAAGATGTAAGTCTGTTGTTTTATACTGAAAATGAAAGACAAATCATTTAAAGGGGATATATGATGCAAAATCCACTTTTTACTTGTTAAATGCTGTTTGTTGTGAACTTGGAGTAGTGCAGAAAAGTTTAATTTAGTCTCTTCTGGTGCTGCAAAGATATCTTTATATTCTGTTTGGGTCGTATCTTTCAACCTGTTCAGTTTTCTCTATTTTCTATGACGTTTTCTGAACTATTCATCCCAGTATTTGTGACAAAACTGCCAAATAAGGTCTGGACTTACTTTGGATTTAAAGAGACAGCCTCAAAACGAGTTGATCTGAGGCACACAGGAGAAAAGTGGTGGAAGAGGGGCTTGTGGAGTTACAATAAGGAGGAATTAAAACCAAAGCATTACAGTTCCACTTTATATAGACCCCAACTGAATGATTTAAATGTGAAAAAAGAAGAATTCAAAAGCGTGACATGTCTCCTTTAATAACTTATAATTATAACAAGATAGTTTGTTTTTTGACAAATCAGTACTATGTCAACAGTTAACCCTTGTGTTCATGCAGCTGATGTGTAGGTCAAAAAATGCTATCATCAGTGAGTGCTTCTCCAACATGGACCTTGACAACAAGAAAAGACCAGAAACAGTGAGTTAATTCACATCCGGCTCCTCGCACACCTTAACTGTAATAATTAATGTTTTATTTATGAGCAAAGACATAATTTGGTGTTTCATATTTTCTTTACCAGCACAGTCTCAGTCTGATTTTGCTGTTGGGGATTTTGACCCTCAGTTTGTGTCTGCAGGTAGCGACCCAGTTTAAGAACAGCCTGCAGAAGCTGACGGAGATGCTCATGGCTAAAGAGGCCTGGTACATCCGCTGCCTGAAATCTAATGAGTCTAAGCAGCAAGGTACATCAGCTGACAGAAGGTTAATGGTGACAAATAATAATAATTTGACTAAACCATTTTTATAAGCTGAGTATCTGGACCTTTTACTGTCACACATTTGTAGGTCAGTTTGACGAGGCACTGATCAGACACCAGGTGAAGTACCTGGGTCTGATGGAGCACCTCAGAGTCAGAAGAGCTGGTTTTGCTTATCGACGTAAATARGAGGATTTCTTAAAGAGGTACTGAAAGCCCACCACTTTCCACATTCTTGATTACTTTCTGGTAAAACTGACTGTGTGAGATATTTGGCTTGTTTTGCAGGTACAAACCTCTGTGCCCAGCCACCTGGCCTCACTGGAGAGGGCTACCTGCTGATGGGGTTGAACTGCTGGCTCAGCATCTGGGTTACCTGCCTTATGAGTACAAAATGGGGAAGTGAGGACAACTTTTACATTCCAAAAAGGGCAAATGCACTTTCAAACCAGGAAGAATAAAAGTAAATAACAGTTTCTAAATATATCTTTATAGAACCAAAATTTTCATTCGGCATCCCAGGACACTGTATGCTACAGAAGATGCTTATGAGAAATGTAAACACCTCCTGGGTGAGTTCAGGTTCAATATTAAAGGCCTTCATCACCACCTTTTGGTTTTCGTAGTAAATTAGTTTTAAGCTCTTTGTTCGCAGCATCACGACTCCAAGCCAAGTACAAAGGATACAAGGCAAAGGGAGAGTTCAGAAAACAGAAGGAGGCAGGTAAATGCATGAAATCCAGTGGTTTTTACTTTTAGAGCATTATTTTTTTTCTCTTAAAAATCACCATCATCAGATTTTAACACAACATAAGGCCTTTAGGTATAGATAAAGAAAACTTTACAGTTTTCCTTTAGAATTCTTTCATATAATTAAGAAGTCTATGTTCCAATAATGTTTTAACAAAAACAGACCCACTGATTAGGTTCTTTCTCTTGAAATCACTTTTACTTGATTCAAAAATAGCACATCATTTAAATGTAAAGATTTATTTAGCTTAATGTGGCAGCAAAGCATTTTTAATTTGTTTTCTTTACATTGTTTTGTTTTATTAGGAAAAAGGTTCCTTCCAGATTTACATACAGTCAGTTTTGTTATTTTTAATGTTGTGGACTCACAGTCTGTACATTTTCATGTCATTATAGCCACTAAGATTGAAAGTTGTTGGCGAGGAGCTCAGGCGAGGAAGGAAAAAGAGAAAAGAGCTTGGGCAGTAAAGGTCATCAAGAAGTGAGCAAGAAAATTTATGACACACATACTTTCTGTCACATTCATTGTCCTCCTCCTCATCATATATATATATA
>NW_013953236.1:20558-29980 GCF_001266775.1 Austrofundulus limnaeus
TATATATATTGCATCATTTGTTTCAGATTCATCAAAGGTTACATAAATAGAGGACAAGCAAAAAGCACAGACAACTCAGAGTATCTGGCCTTTGTGAGGCAAAGTTACTTAAACAGACTGAAAAATAACCTGCCAAAGACTGTTCTGGATAAAACCACCTGGCTAACTCCTCCAGCTGTGCTGACAGAGGTACGTCGACAAAAAGCAATGCAATAACGGCAGGTAAAACTCTGAATGATTTGATTATTTGTATAGACATCAGAGATGCTGCGTAAGCTCCACTACCGATTGATGGTGCGGAAATACGTGAGAGGAATCACACCTCAGAAGAAAGCGCAGGTAAAACACCACGCAAACTGAAAAACTGTTTCACCTTCAGACTAAAGTTCTTATTTTTTAATCTTCTTTTTACAGCTTCAGCTGAAGTTTGTTACAAGCTCTATCTTCAAAGGTAAAAAGGAAAGTTACCCACAGAGCATCGCTCAGCCGTTTCTGAACACAAGAATCAGTAAGTCTCAGAGAAAAATCCCACTGTTGTTTCAGTTTTAAACAATTGTGTTGACGTATTTTAACACCTCTATAGGTGACCAAGAGATAAACATGAGGGTTCTCAGTATGATTCGCAATGAGCAAATCAAGGTAATAAAATAAGATCACTAGTTTCAGCGTCACGTCWAACAGCACTAACTGTGTTATATGTTTCTGTAGTACAGCGTTCCAGTGATTAAATACGACAGGAATGGCTTCAAACCGAGGCCGAGGCAGCTCATCCTCACTCAGACTGCTGCCTATGTGGTGGAGGAGGCCAAAATCAAACAGAGAGTGGTCTACACCTCCCTCAAAGGTCAGACCCAAACAAATGTTAATGTAGTGATCATTAAAAATGTCACTTGGCTGATTATCATTATTATTTTTTTTTTACTTGTCACAGAGATTTCTGTGAGTAACCTAACCGATGGCATCATTGTGTTTCACATAACGCGTGACGACCCTAAACAAAAGGTGGGCCATCATTGAATACAAACATCTCCACACAAGTTACATTCGTTTGTATAGAATTAAAACAATTCTGAGGGGATGGATTTTAAATTATATTTATCACTGAACATTGTTCGGTTTTCAGTTTTTCGGGGGCATTTTGTCTGTTTTGTACAACACACACTACCAAAAGACACAATATACAATTCAAGCCACATTTTTAATCAAAGCTCGGGATGACAAAATACAAGAAAATTTGTTAAGCAGAAAAATMAAAGTGGGGTGCGTCACTCTTGAATTTGCATCCTTAATCAAATTTGATGCAACTAAACAGGGGGGGAGAAGTGACATTTAGTTTATTATTTTCACTCTGGTTGTTTCAGGGAGATCTGATCYTGCAGTGTGACCACTTGTTTGAGTGTCTGACCCAACTTAGCGTCATTGCTAAAAAACAGAGTGCTGTCAATGTGGTTAAGGGAAGGTGAGTTAGAGATCAATTTTAAAGGCCCATTGGCACAGACAACCATCTTAAAAATAACCTTAACGRTATTTTTCAGCATCAAGGTTGAAATCCAGCCAGGAAGAGAGACTGCTGTGGACTTTAGCGCTGGACAGGAGCCAATGGTTTACAAAGCCCAGAACGGACACCTCATGGTGGTGAGTTCAGCTGGGTAACGAAGTAGACGGTCTGACTGAACACCAATATTACAGCCTGAAGGTAATTTACAAAGAGACACATGAATTAGACTGTTTGTCACRGCAGGTCGCCACTCGCATGAGGACACGCTAACGTGTGTGGGGGGCAGAAGAAGAGACGCACAAGTGGCCCCTACATATTTTATTGGCAGACGCTAAGGAGCGGATCGGTCTACAGAACATACACCTGAGACCAGAAACTGCAACCCACAAGACATCCAGGATGAGCTTGCTTTAAAAAACTGTCATTTGAATTAAGAGTTTGATCTAAAGCTCATTTTAGCTTATCATCATGGTGTTTAAACAAAGATTTTCACTCTAGTATCAAATGTAAGGTTGAACCTCAACCTACAAAAGAAAAGTAGAGAAACTCACAAACTGCTTCAACAAGGATCTGATTTCTGGAATAACAAAGCCATATGTATTAGGATTTTGTATTTTCACTGATTGTGAATTAATAAAAAGAAACAAATYATTGTTTATAGAAATTTATTTGTGATAAAGTGTATATAAATATAAAACATTTACTTTTGTACAACAGACCTACAAGTACTGCGACCGTTAGACATTTCAACTCAAACCTATAGTGTGCAAACAGTACAATCTCTGATGAATGCTGGGATGAAGGACCGGTCTAATCTGACTCCATGTTAAGAGCTTGTAGACAGGGTTCCTCTTCCTAGTTCTGAGGATCTCCAATTCCAGTCATTCACTTCAACCTCAGCAGACATCATTCTATCAGCCTGGTACATTTAACACCTAAGGTCACAGATCAAATTCCCTCCACTTACATAAAAGGATTTGTTTAGTGGGGTGAAGAGAAATAAATTATTGGTAAAACTAAAAACAGACCAAGAACTACAGTAAAATGTTCCTTCCTTTGGTGATATTCTAACTACATTAAATGATATTTTAGAGACGTTTAATTGTCAGCAGGCTACAAAAAGACACGGTAATCTAGGAGTACAATATTGCCACAAAGTGGCCGCACTGTGTAAAACACCAGTTTCAGCCACTCGTGATGTTAAAGTGGATCTATAAGAACCACAATGACAAAAAGCTGAAAAGTATAATTTTAAGGTGAACACAAAGGTTTAATGTTATTCTTCTGTATTTCATGATGAGAGCAGGACCCTTCTATAACATATGCTGACAGTCCTCTCTCTCTCCTTCTCTCTAAACGAATTGATTAAACTGGTTGTTGTGCTGAATGCAAACATCCAAGCTTCTGTAGTAGTAATATTGACTTACAAAAAAAACAAAAAACAAAAAAAAAAAAAAACAATACAGCTCAAGCGCTGAACAAATAAAGACCAGAAAAGACAAAAAAAGAAGGAAAAAAAAACACAATCACCTAAATACTCATCTTCCAGTGGTCTCCTAGAAAAGCTGGTAACAGTTGGGAAGGCAAAGAGACAGGAGCTGGGTGTTGTAAGGCACAAGCATGGTGCAGAGACTGGCCAGGGTCAGAGAAACAGGCAGCTGGATCACAGGAGAGAGGTCACTGGTAGTGATGTGTGCGGTCATCAGCTCGTTTGATATGAATCCTTCGAAATCGCTCGATTCGTTCTCGCTCCTCATCCTCATCCAGATGATACGGTCGCCCCTCAGGTGTAACTAGAGGTTCTGGCAGAGCGTTGTCCGGACCCCGATCTTCTTGAGATTCGTACAGAAGGATGTTCAGGGTCTCCTCATAGATTCGTGCCTCAGGGAACTCAACCTACGGGTTTCACAAAAACAGAGATGTACAAAAAAAACTGTAGCTTTTTGCATGAATAAAGAAGAGTGCTGTTTAAAGCACGTGTGCTCTAACTGCATACATACCTTAGTCTGCTTCTTTTCTGTGGCATAAACAATGGAAGTGCAGCACACTTCAGCAATCTTACGGCCCTGGCCATAAAATGACCAACAACAAATCTCATCTCCAATCACATCTTTGATGAACAGTACTCGACCATTGAACCGCAATGACAGCTTGTCAAACAGTTCAATATTTTTTAGCATGTTGTCGTCAGAATTGCTGAATGAGAAAAGAAAAAGATTTATAATAATGTAAAAGTTTATACAATTATTTAGAAATTATAAAATCTATATCAATAAAAAAATCACCTGGTATATGAATATTTGTTGTTGCTTCTGTTACACAGCAGTTTCACAGTTGGCTGTGAAAACAAAACACTATATTACAAAAAAAAAATCTTTGTGGCAAATTTATCTTTACATTATTCACACAAATTAGGCACATTTTATCAGAAAAAAATCAGGATATACCTTATTTGAGGTTGCAATGAGTCTCTGCTCTTCTTTAGATGATGTCATGAGAGGCACTTTGCAAAGAGGTTCATATCTTACTTTGTTCTGAAACAAAGTTTTTTTTTATTTTTTAATAACAAAAAAAGCTTTCAGCTGAAGGAATGTTGAGGTATCTTGGCACATTTGCCAAATAAATTTTTTTACCTGCAAGGCAGCTGAACACTCATCAGCCAGGCCCTGGACAAGATAATACTTGGCTTCGGCGAGAAGCTCCTCAGTCTCCCGGCGGTTGTCTGGTAGTGGGACTGCTCCATCTCTAAGATAGTTGAGAATCGTTCCAAAGTGTTTCCCACAGCGATCAATCAAAATCCAACCTATAAAGATGACACAACAGTTAAGAGCGTAAAAAAAACAACAATTTAGAAGCAGCAATGGAAAACAGTGTTTACAATTTACACAGACATCTCACCTTCACTATCTGTGAGCACCTCCATCCTGCCACTGAACATCGCTTTGAGCATTGTGTCCTGCTTGGTAAGTGTCTGCATTGTAGTGTAATACAGCGCTCCACCCACATTTAATTTCACATACTTGGAGCTGGGGCTGGAGCCTTTGAAAGATGTAGTTCGTGTTGTAGCTGCCGGCACTGCCGAGCTCACCACAGTCTCTCCTGACATCTTTTCCTGGAAGAACACAAAACACAGCAAAATGACATATGGATCCCACAAAAAAGATCCATCTCATGGTACTTCTGTTTAAACTCTGTTACAAATTTTACTGAATAAACCATGGTTATCTGATAAAACACGCTGCACATGATCACACTGAATACACATTTAATCATATTGATGTACATTTTTTTTCTTTCCTCTCACTTGAGATCTGTAGCTCARGATCATTAAGACCACCTCATCAAGACATAGAAACCTTACATACCTTAAAGCCTGTCACAAACACTCGATCTGATAATGATGTACGTCTCTGTTACTTTGTAAGTTGCTTTTGATAACAGTATTTGATGAAACACTAAACAGTTTGATAAATCATACCCACAGTGTCTGACACTACACCCTCAAAATACTCTACAGTGGGTGATAAACAGTAACAGAAAACTTGCTATAAGACTCCTAACAAGATTCACAAGCCTGGTTTTAAAACTTTCTTTACCAAGTGGAGAAGACCATATAGTACTGTGTATGTCCTAACACTAGGATTCAAATTATATTCCGATCTTTAAATCTGTTTGGATCCTCAACAATTTTTAAAATAATTATTTACATATTTATCCTTTACCCAGCGATTTAACTAAATTTTAAGCAGATGAGTAAAGTCTGAAGTACTGTTTGATCWTTGGGGTGTTGCTAACTTATGATTTCGCAGATTGATCACGTGAAAGAGTGTTGAATGAAAATAAAGTTTTACAACGTGTTGGCTACTAAATCAAAAGAAACAACTACCATTGCTATGTTTGAACAAAGTTTGTATATTTTTCTAGCACAAACCCGTAAATAGCATTTCAGTAGCCACACTGGGCCTAGCAAGCTAATTAGCATCAACCATTGTAATCGACAATGTTCTACATCAAATATGGAGTATTACAGCGTAAAGTGCTAAAAATTAACATTTTAGATAATGTCATTTTCATTGTTGTTCATTTGCTTTTTAGTAAAATATGTATATTTACCATAGAACCAAGAGCAAACTCCGTAAACCTCGCTCGCTAACGCCAGCCACCTAACAAACCACTTCCTTCCGCCGATCGCTGCGCAGTTACAAAATGACGTCAACTATTCCTATCGCTTTAAAGAGACAGTTATCAATATTTACTGAATTTTGTAGTGTTTTCCAGTAAAAGTACAATGCAAAACAAATAATTATATAGCACTTTACTTTCACGCAATTCACGAAACACAGCAACGAGAAAAACACTTTTAATTTCTTTAGAGTGAGCATTTCCGCTGATGGAGTAACAGTGAAATCGGTCCCCTCTTTCACCGCCCACCCATTGGCGTGCCCACCCAGCACGTTAAAAGGAACTTATATTTGACACGAACGCCCCTCAAAATTCACTCGTTATTACACAAAACATCGGTCATTTTACTAGCCTCAGTCTTTCCATTAGTATGAAATTTGATATCACAACCTGTTCGTGAACATTAATGTTACCCGGAATCATTTAATGCGACACGGGATTAATGGCTGCAGTCAATGTTGGCATCTCATCTCATTGTTTACATTTCAAAGCGGTATGTTTCCTGCGTTAGAAATACTGACATCGAAACGGGATTAAACATCACCCCAATATGATGCTAAATATCTAAAAATGTATGTAAAATATTAACATATAGTCTGCATCAAGCCGACAAGTTGCGAACTAGTCCTGAGCTAACAATCGCTGCTTGCTTTATCTTCTGTGTCGTTATTTGCTTTACAAGATGCCGAGTTAGTCCTTTTATTATTTCTCCTTCCTCCTGTGGGGATGTCACGGAAAGACAAATGGTTATGAAAGTATAGTGTCAGGTGAGCCAATAGGCCAGACAATCTTCCCGTCTGTGTCACAGGTAAGTTCACACAGATTCAAAATAAAACAACTGTATCTGAGATGTAAATAGAGCATATATTGGCTGGGATGCTACTTTGTATGTCATCTATTCCGCTGTGTAGATTACTGAAGCCCCGAGTGGTCTGCCTTGTTTTCTCCCCCACCTCTAGGGTAAACAATGTTTAGTGTCCCTCAAAGCTCCAAGTCCGAGTTCCTGGACAAAGCCAGACAGGCCAGAGAAGAAAGAAAGGGACAAAAAGAGAAGGAGAAAGCTGCAACCACCATTCAAGCTCTGGTCAGGAGGTTCATTTGTCGCTGCAGGCTCCAGAGAGAAATAAGGTGAAGAGTTCTTCTTTTTTTCCCCTATAAGTGAATCAAGTAAAATGTTTCTTAWTTTCACATTGATGTAATTGTTTGCTTTTGTCTTTCTCTGTATTTCCAGGAAAGAGGTTGATGACTATTTTCAAGCCAATGAAACTGGAACAACCAAGAGGAATGCGCTCTCCATTTTCAAAATTGCTCGGAAATTACTGTTTATATACGGCCAAGATGATAAGACGGTGAGTTCCTCTCTGTTTGAACATTGATTAGCACACATGAAATACAAGTAGGGTTGAAGTGATATACATATTATATAAAAATAACCGGTTATTATTAATATATAATATCTCATCATCTGCATGTGGGCTTGTTTTTGTATTTGTCACAACTATTAAGATTTGTGAACAGTTTCAATTATGTCAAATGAATTAATTCATTCAATCAATA
This sequence comes from Austrofundulus limnaeus, assembly GCF_001266775.1. Taxonomy (NCBI): domain Eukaryota; kingdom Metazoa; phylum Chordata; class Actinopteri; order Cyprinodontiformes; family Rivulidae; genus Austrofundulus; species Austrofundulus limnaeus. The sequence continues at coordinate 27,796 of NW_013953236.1, forward strand.
AACATCCTTTTTTTAAATTGTAAATTGAAATTTTAATCATAATATTAATAATGAAACTTAGATGTTGTCGTAAAATTAAAAAAAATGTTCCTGTTTCACTCCTAAGTACAAATATCTTCAGATTTAAACTGTTRTTGAAAAATGCTAGTGTAGATTCATACTGTTTTTGATAGGCTCTTAGTTTTTTTAAAATACAAAATTAGTAAGTTGTCCATGACTGTGTGACTCAAAATAACTATAACTGTAATTTTTAGAGATTTGAGAAGCTCTGTCGTGCTATTCTGGCCAGCATGGAGGTGGAAAATGAACCTAAAGTAAGTGTGTTTGTGTCGATACCTTCCACACAACAAACATTTTATTTCCATCTTTTTCTCAGTGAATGTTTTTAAATCTGGTCCTCAGGTCTGGTACGTTTCATTGGCTCTTTCCAAAGACCTCACCATTCCCTGGCTCAAACAGATCAAAGATGTGTTGTGGACCTGCTGTCAACTTCTGAAAAAATTAAAGGTCAGTCCTAATGAGGTGTTGGAAATAGGTCCTGATTAAAATGTTATTGTTGTATTTTGTACATCATACTGTGGTGTTTGGGATTTATTTAGCCAGACATACTTCAAGACAACAAGTTAGTTACGCTCTACCTCACCATGCTGGTGACCTTCACCGATACGTCAACGTGGCGGATTATCAGAGGGAAAGGTGAGTCTTGAGTATAAACACATCCATTGTTGTTGCAGGACATGCCTTTTTCATAGAGACACATAATAGAGCCACATCGTTTACCATAAATGTCACAGGTGAAGCTCTCAGACCTGCTTTGACGAGGATTTGTGAAAACATCATGGGCCACCTCAATCAAAAGGGATTCTATTCCATATTGCAGGTTGACCATAACACCTCATATTTATACATTTTTTTAAATCAAGAAGTAATAAGAAGTGGCTTTTGTTCTTCTGCACTTTCATTTAAAATGAGCCTTTAAATTATATAAATATATGTGAACATTTATTATGTTTAGATTTTGCTGACCAATGGCTTGGCTCGTACTAAACCATCCCTCTCCAAAGGCACTCTGACAGCCATCTTTACTTTGTCCCTGAGGTACGTTCCAGAGCTACTCAAGTGGAGGAACCATGAAAATATGTTGTTATATCTATTTATATGGTTATTTCCAGACTTATTTTAATCTAAACCTGATATTTTTTTAGACCAGTCATCGCTGCTCACTTCTCAGACAACCTGCTAAGACCATTCCTCATCCACATCATGTCAGTTCCTGCCATTGTGTACCACCTTAATGTTCTGACTCCAGAGGTAAAAGCCCTTTGCTTTGCTTTGTGTTCTGGTTATGCTGCAGAGAGACTGCATGTATTAATCTGAAATGTTGGCACTGCTGTCTGCTTTGATCCAACAGTGCATGGCATCCATTCAGACGCATGAACTGCTGCGGAAGTTCATTTTGTTTCTCAATCGGGAGGAACAGTGTCTGGACATTTGTGTGTGTCTTGAGGGCAGCCACACACTGTGCTTACTTGGTATAGTATATTGGTTGAATAATACTAATGTCTGTACTTTCAGATAAGGAAATGCAGATGTGGATTGTTAACTGACTGCATCCGTCTCTTTGACAGGCAACCTGATTTACTTGGGTTACCTCAATGAGAAAGTCACAGAGGAGGAGGCCAACCATTTTGTGAAGGACCTGACTGACATGCTMTCGTACTGCCAGAGATACGTTTCACAGAAGAAATCCAACCTAACCCACTGGCATCCCGTCCTGGGCTGGTTCTCGCAAACTGTAGACTACGGGTCAGTGGAAATACTTAAAATATGATTAAATGAATTAAGTTTACCTGTAAATGTCAAGCATACAAATATGARCTGACTGATAAATAATTATAATAATAATTAATAATAATTATCATACAAAGGTGATCTGGTAGACTTAGGCTGGAAACATACTCACTCGGCAGTTCGGAGCGAGTATGTTTCCAGCTTAATTCTGCCTGGTCCTTAATGAGGAAATAAAACATTGTCTAAAAAAGAAAAAAAAAAGGGGGGGGGGTTCAATAACCATGTCCTTTGAAATAGGAATTGTAAAAGTCATGTAAAGATCTATTTTGCAGCCTCGGCAATGAATAAAAATGTTATGTTCTATTCTCTTTGCTCTCTCTCTCTCTCTCTCTCT